>NC_031769.1:91320440-91390447 GCF_001522545.3 Parus major
CTGCCTGCCTGCCTTCCTGCCTTCCTGCCTGCCTTCCTTCCTGCCTTCCTTCCTGCCTGCCTGCCTTCCTGCCTTCCTGCCTTCCTGCCTGCCTGCCTGCCTGCCTGCCTGCCTTGAAACTAAAACAAATGTGTTCCAGACTTCCAGTGTAATTATGGCATGGCTGCTTCT
The DNA here is from genome assembly GCF_001522545.3 of Parus major. NCBI lineage: Eukaryota > Metazoa > Chordata > Aves > Passeriformes > Paridae > Parus > Parus major. The sequence goes on from NC_031769.1 coordinate 91,320,612, forward strand.
GTAGCTGATGGCAACCCAGGCTGACTCCTTCCACTTCAAATGATCAGATCAGTTGGAAGCAACCTTTGCTACACAGCCTTGAATTCCCAACTCTGAATTATCATGACTAAGGAATAAAAGGTAAAAAGGGTCTTTTGACAAAACCAAGCAATTGCAGCTTTTGGACGGAACATTTTATTCAATATTCTTACATCTGAATGATAATCACATTTTCAAATATTTTGTTCATCTTCTCACCTAAAAATACCATGTATTCACATCATCAGCTCTAACTGCATTTGTAAAACTCATTGACATCTTTCATGTTTTACACTGCTTACTTGTTTTATTTAGTGCAAAAAAACCCACTAAAGGGGACTGTAGCATTATAAGGCATAAGGTTTCACAACAAGGGCTCTAGATATCATAATAAATACCTACAAAATCCCAAATGGACACTATAAGTAAGATGGGGATGCTATAAGTAAGATAAGTACAATGTACTACTGTATTGTAAATTAATAGCATTCTACTGACTTCACTACTAATGTTACAAGCCTGCAGTACAAAATATCCTCCCAAGATTTTTGATATTTAGAAAATTTTTTATGTTCAAGTTTCTAAAGAGCCATTCTATGTATGTTTCTGCACTATCATTACCCAAAAAGGAAAAAAAGATAGAGAGCATAGTTAGTTTTATTCACTACTCCTGGTTACTACTCTATTATTTCTGGGTTTATGTAACTAATGTTACATAATGTGTGCGACAACTATCGTAATATTTCCATTGTAGGTTTCTAAAGAAATGAAGACATTTAAAATATCTGTTAACTACCAAGGTAATGTTTTATCATCCCCTTATTTGATGGTGAAACAAATACAGAATTGAAAAGATGAATCTCCATATTCTCACGCTATACAAGCAACATTAATTAATTCAACATGACAAGCTTTGTGAAGTATCTGGGTAAGTCAATCTAGTATCATTTTGTTCATGAAGCCCAAAATATAGACTGACAAAGCACAAGTATGAAATGCATTTCAATCAGTTTAATCAAATAGAGTCAATGTAAAGAAAAGGGGCATTGTCAAGATGTGTCAGTGAACATTTGACCTGCCTTGCAGTTAATATTGTTTTTGTGCAAATTTCTCTTGGGGGGATACCCGCTCTGCTCTGCATCTCAGTTCTAAAAACTGGAAGTTTTATTTTTGATCTGGTGAATGGAAATCTTTAGTAGGAATGATAAAGGAAAGATATCTCTTGCAAATCATTTTTCACATACAGTCTGAACTTGTGAAATGAGACTTTAAAGAAACTAGGCTACTCAGTGTGACTTGCACTTGTTTGTAGGAAATTCTGTTTTCTCTGAATGATCTTTTTTGTCTGTTTTGTGAGATGCTAAAGATGAGACTATAGAGTACCAAATACATAATCTGCTGGAGAGTTTAGCTTGTTCTCTAAGACTTGCACAGGAAAAAGATGAGGGCACAAAGTGAACTTACACCAGAGGCAAGTGGCCACAGAGCTTGCCAAGCTGTGACTTTTAAGGGCAGTGGAAGTGGCTTGCCACAGATGGCTTTAGTGAGACTTCAAGAGGGATTCCCTCGTAAAATAATTCAGTATAGAGTACCCAAAGCTGCCTTACTTCTCTGCATCCTAAATCTCCCTGCATCACTTTCCAGGATCCCAGTGGAAAGCAAAGCAGAATGCAGGTCTGTATTTATTCCTGAAAGTTTCTTCACAGATTTATTTTCATAGTGTTTGATCTAACACTATGGTTTCTGATCATGCTTAATATGCAGAATAATTTAATGGTCAAATCACAGCACAAAATGATTCTGTTTTGTCTGTAAATCTACTCCTCCACCAAGGAATAATGCAGTTGTTTTAAGGGTTTTAAATCTGTCTGTTACTTTCTTTGAAAACTATAGATGAGGCAGGATTTAAATTCACAGACTGAAGGCACACATGTATGCTTAGCAGAAACCAGAAAAGTAGCTGTTAACTTTTTTTCTCAAGAGAAGAGAGAGCTATGGACGTGACCAAGATTTGGAGAATAATTTCAAAAGCCCATTTCCCACAACAGTATATATTTGATAGTCATGTTTTGTTTCCTGGACCTTCAGCGTTCACTGCCTGCAAAAAAATCATCATTGTCTAGCAGCTGTGGTGACCTCAGACACATGAATCAAGATTGTCAGGATATGGAGAGATCTGCAAGGTCTCTAATAAATGCCTGAGCAAACTTCTCTATCCACCCTTTGAAGTGTTGAGTGTTACCCCCCCAGGAATGAATGCTGACTTATCAATGCTAAGTTTCATACCACTCTTAAGAGACAAGAGGAAACCCAAAAATTCCATGAATTTCATCCCCACTGATAACTGCCATTTGTACCCCCTCCCCTAATTCCTGGTCCCTTCCCCTCCCCAGACATTGATGGAGCCATTCCTAGAGCACACCTGAGCCTATGAGAGCATGACCAGAGCACAGTCAAGCTCTGGGATCCCAGTGGACCAAGTCATACTTCCAATATGTGCACACTGACCTGAGCAGGGACCATTGTAGAGACTCATCTGCACAGCAGGTTTTTGAAGCAATGCTCCAAAGATCAGGACCACACATTTTTCTCAAACTCTTGATGGGTGAACCTTGAGATGTTCACAAATCTGGAGAGCTCTCCATATAATTCAGTTTCTCCTGGACCTCTGAAACTCAGTACTATGTGGAAGGGTTCCAAGTTCTTTTAAACATTTTTTTGAATGCTTCCTTCTTCAAGCTTTGATGGGATGAATTTAGAAATATGTGGAAAGAATTATTAATTGCAGTTTGATGAATCACAGGAAAGGTTGATGCCTAGTTCCAGCTCTGGAGATGCACCTGTATCAGTCTTATTTATTTGAAGTGGTTTACCCTGTAGTTTTACAGCCAATGAACTATAATAACCAAAATGGTCTGAAGTGTCTTATTTTGATATTAGCAGCATTTTCACCCCAATGTTTTATATAAACCTTTCTGGTTTTCATGAATATATGCTGCTTAGTCCTTGACTAAAACATTTAACAATGTGAGAGTGGAGTATTTTGCTGCTACAGACTTAGACCTTCTGAAGAGCCTAATCAAAACCAGATTTTTTTTCCTTTAATTGGAAAAGAAATGAGTGTTTTGCACTACACACTAGCTAGTTAGTGCTATCATAAGCAACCCCCTATTAATCACGTACCATTTTTTGCAGCTGTGTACAGTAACTGACCTGCCTAGATACACTATAACTGAAGCAATTAAGGATCTTTTGTATTTTTTATGTAATTACCACTTCTGAGCTAGGTTGCTAAATACTTGGGACATTTGGGGTTATAATTTCAAGGTCATTATATTTTGTTCATCTCATTTCCTAGGAAACCTATTTGCAGACTTGCCTAAAGCACCCCAGATACTGTACATTAAAGTATGGCAAATTAATTTAATCCTACCTCCTTCCACTCAGTAGGTGCATGTCCATTTTTCCAGTGTCTAATACACAGTATATTTTTAAATTGTAAACTATTGCATGTTTTAATGATGCAAACAATGGAGAGACCAAATAAGCTAAAAGAGCTAACACATTTATCTCTACATTCTGCCATCTGTTTGAAGCTGCTGATGTAATTCCAGTTTTAAATTACATTAGATCCTGCCTTCTGGACCCCTTTCCCTATTTACTTTTTTTTTTTATTTTATTTTTATTTAAGCCTTTAGAGAAAGCAGTGCCTTCAGGTTGTTGACTACTTAATAAGAAACTGTGTCTTTGACTGTTTTCAATCTAGACTTAAATTTAGGTTTCCTGGACAAAGAGGTATAGTGAAATAATAACAATATTTCCAAAAGATGAAATTATTCTCTGTGTACAATTTGATGAGATCTGTTTTCAGCAATAATGCTAGCAACCAGCAGATTTGTTTATACTGAAGAAACAGCAGAGATTAAGGTTTGTGTTCTTGCATATTCTATTGTCTAATGATGGAATTTCCAGTTTTATCTCTGTGATTATGCTTCAGAATGAGTTTAATTTCTTTTTTGTAACCTCTTCCCCTTATTTTATTGGCTTAATTAACAAACCTGTATTTATTTTTCTTAGCACTTGCTTTGCCTTTTCAGTCTACAGTGACAATTCTCCATTATCTCTTCCTCTGGCATCTTGTGGCTCAAATCACTTATTTGTCTGGATCTGATACTAATGTTGATCTTTTAAGGATTTGCTTACAGGCATGTTGGTCAGGGTCTGTCTTCAGCATATCCATCAAACACATAGCCTGATTTTTAAACAGTTATTTTGATGTCTTGAAAATTTGGATTTTAAAACATTTGCATCACAGAAATTAAATTAATGTATTGTGGTTTACATTTAATTTCTTTTTTATCTTAATTTTTACTTTGTTTACATTCATTATATACCCACAGAATAGTCTGGATATAAGGACTTTGGAGAAAAGTTGTAGTCCTATGCCAAAAAGTTTTCAGACTCTTCATTTGAATTGATTTTAAAAAGAGATATCACATAATTAAAAATCAAGAAAAATGAATTTCAAGCCATATTTTATTCATCATAGCAAAGAAATTTTTCATAAGCATATTTTCAAGTCATGGTAACATTTAAAAAAAATTGTTTTGGATTTGAAAAAATCATCCAAAAAATGATTGGAACAACTTACCCATTTGGAATTTCCAAACCATACCAGGCAAAAGTCTGAAGAAAATGTTGAAATAGATTGGTTTGATTCTGTTCGTTTTCAAGAAAGTTCAGATTCTTAATGAAAATGACTTTCATCACAATATTTGCCTAGATTTAATTTAGAAAATTCTTTAAAATTTAAATGAAACCCCATGAAGCTAAGCCTCTTTTTTTGTTTGCTTTGGAAGGGAAACAGACACTGGGCTCATTTTGAATTTAAACAGATGATTTTATCTTTTACTATCTGACTTAAAATGTAGAAAATCTGCTATTAATAAAATTTAGAAATTTTAATTAATATGAAATGCTTTTCCTCTTACAGAATGGTATCTAGGAGCTTGACTGTTATCTTATATGAATCTTGAATTTTCTCATTGAATCAGCTTCCAGAATGGTAGCAAGGTCAGTGTATCAGTCACTGATCCATGCCCATTTCTGGGAGGAACCTTGACCAAAGTTTCAAAATTCCTAAAGCACTGCTACCTATAAAAATATACACAGTCAGTCACTATGACTCCAAATATCATCATGCTCAATGGAAACAAAAATCTGGTGATTGAATTGTGTTAAACTTAGTGTAGGCTTTTTACATTTCCTCTCCAGACACTGAAGGCAATGGTTAAACTAAAGTGGTGGCCAGCTGTTGGGAATATGGATGACTCCTTGATTCTCTGTCTAGGCTGGCAGCAGCCAAAATCTGAAGCAGGAAGGTGTAATATTCCTTCTCACTCCAGCATTGCTAATGGGCTGGATGGATATGGAAAAAGTCAGCAGGTTCATCAATTGTTGAGGACTAAGTCAAGCATTAAAGTGTTCAATTCTGGATTTTCAGAGATTGGTATAAAACCATGTAAACCATTTATTCATATTTTCATATAAGACTATGTTCTATGATGATTCATCTTGCTATGAAAAATAAGTGTATAAAAGTTAAACCAGAGATGTCCAGGTATGGTAAAACAAGTATGTATTTTAAATAGCTCTGAAGCTGATATCACAGACTCATAGAATGGCTTGGGTTGGAAGAGACTTTAAAGATTATGGCGTTCCAAATCAGAATCCCTGCGCAGGTATGTTCAGGGCCCTGTTCAACCCAGCCTTGAACACTTCCAGGGCTGAGGCATCTACAGTTTCTTTGGACAAGCTGTTCCTCAGCACCCTATGAGCAAAGAATTTCTTCCTAACACTTACCTGAATTATCTCCTCTTTTAGTTTAAAAACTGTTCCTCTTGTCCTATTACTATCTGCTTACATAAAAAGTCACTCTCCCTCCTTTTCTAAGAGCCCTTTAAGTACTGTCAGCCCCAGTGAGGACTTCCTCGAGCCTTTTCTTCTCCAGGCTGAACAACCCCAACTCTCATCCTGTCCTCACAGGTCAGGTGCTCCAGACCTGTGATCCTCTTTGTCCCCCTCCTCTGGACCTGCTCCAACAGGTCCACATCTTTCCTGGAATGAGGACCCCAGAGGTGGATGCAGGACTCCAGGTGGGGTCTCACGAGGGCAGAGTAGAGGTTCAGAATCACCTCCCCTGACCTGCTGGCCAAATATTGTCAGTTAAAACTTGTATCAGCTTTCCATAGATACAGAGAGTGGCACACATTAAAGGCGGGATTTTCTGCTTACAAAAATACTGCTAATTTATGGAGTCTGAACAGTGTTTCCCAAACAAAGAATTGACTCCACCCCAGCCTACAAAGGAAAAATAATTGAAGTCACATTATTTCTTCAAATACTCCTAATTCCAAATGTTTGGTAACCAGCTGCCTGTTGTGGTAATGCTCCTTCTTCTGCACAGAATTTGTATTCTAGACCTACATGAAATTAGTATACAAAATGAACTGAGTGAGTGATTTGTTGGAAGAAGTTTTTGTTGTGAAAATGTAATGAATATTTCATGGTTCAAATTCAAAACAACTATAAAATATCAAGTTTTGCTCTGATGCATAAAAACAATTCATCATAACTGTTAAATACAAACCATATTCACTCATGGTATGAACCATAAATATGACAAGAGGTCCCAGAAAGTTGTAGTTATGGTTAAGAAGGAGTCTGTAGTGAATACAGTAAAATTCCTCCCAAATATTTTAAATAACGCTGTCTTTCCCAATGATAGATTGCATTTCATTGGCATCAAGATTTACAAACCAGTCAAGGTCACCAAAACTCAAATTTTTTTCACTGCATCCCTAAAACAATGTTGTCCTGGGCTTCCTCCCCAAATCTGTCCCAAACCAGAACAAATATAACATTCAAGTATATATAAGAATTTCTTTAAAAAGTCAAAGAATATGACCCGCCAAGTCCTGTGCCTGTTTATCTGCAAGAACCTCTGAACATTTTACCCCATGTGCACACCAGGCCTTTCAACACAGTTCTTGGTCTTACAGAGTCGCTTTCGAAATGACAGATCTCATGGAAGCCAAAGGAACTGTTAGGAAACTGAAATGTAACACTAATACCATGGACTGCATTTCCCCTAGAGTAAAATATATGTTGCTGTTGTTCTTGAAATCTATGCTGTTGAAAATGTCTGATATTTCTTTAGCTCAGTAGTGCATAAGTCCCTATGATAGCAAGGTTGATTTTTAAATGGAATGAATAAATTTTATTTGAATGATTAATTTATTTAGTGATACTGGCATCTTACATTTTCCTGCAGTTCTTTTCTTGCTATTGATGTACAGAACTGGATTTCTTGAATGGAGGCATCTGCAGCAGCTGGATGGATGGTGGCCTGCTATAGGCTCTCTAGAATAGTGCTACAATCTGTGTTGTTCTACAGAAAAGTCTCTGACTGTGGCATCCTCTCTCATAAGGATTGAGCTGCCTGATCTGAAGTTACAGACAATGTAAAACTTTGGACAAAGAGCAGTGGTTGCTGTATCGGTACAGATGGAAGTGGGGCCTATAAGGAGGAAGAGTCTTTCACACAGCCAAGATTCCAGCCTGGAACTCCAATCAGAATCCTTCAAAAAAAATCTGAAGACAATGAAGCATGAACACAAAACACTATTCATATTATTGAATGAATATACTAATTTTCAAATTGCATATGCCTGAATGTATTTACTTTATAAGCAAGATTTTAAAAGCTCTCAGCATATACAGCTTGATTCCAGCATTAATACAATTTGCAATGAGCTAGCTAACGAGCTTCTGGTTTTGAACAACTTGACTCTATTTATGAAAGATTAGACCCACTGAGGATCGCATTATTCTTTTTTTCATAAAGAATTTGAATCTAGCTACTGTAAGGTTGCAAAATACTGCAGAACAGTCAGATTCAGAGATTATTTAATCAGTAATAAAATGCCATTGTCGGCAGCATAGCAGTACTTCCTAAATCCCTCGATGCATGGTCGGCTTATTTCATTAGAATCTGTCCTGGCTGTTCTCCAAAGATGCAGAACTAATGCTATCTGCAATTATCGGATTTTGTTAAGCACAGAGTATTCGACAGTTACAGTGTTAATGAATGAAGAATAGCTAAGCAAGCCTCTAATCCATTGCTCATTGTTTAAAAAAAAAATAAATTAGAGCCCAGCCCTATCATACTCAGTTACAATATGACTCAAATCAGCAGAATAAATAGCTCTGCACCTTTTCTCCCTGTGAGGCAAATGTAATGCATTGCTTGCTATTTTGTAAATGACAGGCTTTTTACTGAGAAATCCTTTGCTGAGAAATAAGTAAGATGTAAAGTTTTCTAACAAGGAGGGGTATGATATCTACCTATCATGGCCATATTTCTGCCTGTTGCAAAAATAATCTATTGATAGGAGAAGGAGAAAATAATCTAGTCTGTCACTAGAAAAATCAGTGCCTTTTAATTAGCCCTCAGCAATTGTAAGTTACCATGGTGTGTATTGCACTGTGTTGATAAAGCTCTGAGGGGAAAAGACTGCAGCTAATAACTAGCTCTGAGTTCAGAATTGCAGCATTTTCTGTGAAGCTTCTGGATGTTGACACTTTCCAAGAGTCATGGAGACGTGGGTCCCCTGGCAAAGCAAAAAGGTGAGCTTGTGTGTAACTGGATCATGGTAAAGGACTTAAACTTTGCATTTGTAATTGCATAATATTTGTAATTGACTAATATTTGTAATTGTATTTTTTGTAGACATTATATATAATAAAATTTATAATAGAATATTAGTAAGTTAAATGCTTTCCTTAAGAAAAAGAGCTGGAAACTTTCTATTTAAGAGCATATAGAGCTACTAAAAAAATTTAAAATTGTTCTGGGAAACAAAAGCTCCACGTGGCATTCTTTTACAATGTTTCTTAACCATTGTCTTAAGACAATGCTACTATTGATCAATCAAATTTAAAATATTTTTATGTTTCAAAATTCATCACCATCATTAATTCTGATAGTGACAGCTAAGTTTGGCTTCCTAATGAAGCAGTCTGGTGATAAAACACAGTGGAAAAACAATGTATGTATCCTGAATATGTCCTTTTCCTGTATCTGCAGTCCATCAGTCCCAATTACTCTGCTCTTTTTCCACTGTCTGATTAACAGGAGCCACAGAGAATGACATCAAAAGCGAACAGTTTGGTTACTTTTTCCTTGCAGTGTCTTGGCCTCCATCCTGCTGTTATCTGCTAACTGAAAACATTTTAGGCTAAAATGGGAAATGGTTGTAGAAACCTACAAGGCAGGACACAAGTATGGCCATTAAGAGCTGTTACTGGTTCTCATGGATGAGAAAAAAAGTCCTATTGTCTCACATTTCCATTGGCAGCAGATGTCAGACAGCTGAAGTTGTCCTGCATAGGCACCAAAACTCTTGTCATGGAGGTGCATGGCAGGGCCATCAGTGTCCCTCGAGGGTCCCCAGCACAGCCCTGCCCCAGGCCCTGGCACCCCAGAACCTGCCTGGGGCCTTCAGCCCCTGCCTGAGCTCCCATCCCACAGTGCCCAGGCGGGGTATCGTGCTTTAGGAATGCTACGCTCCAGTTTCATGCTCCCACTGAGATTCCCCTAACCATGGGTTGCTTTTTTGCTGCCCCTCCCTCTTCCCTCTGTATGGGGCTGGAGAGGGGAATTAGGGGCACAAAAGGTGAAGATCACATGGAAACAGATTTGTTGAGGTGAGAACAGTTTACTGGACACAGCAATGAGATAAGAGAAGGAATAGTAACAATATTAGTAACAAAAGTGTACAGAATGCTCAAATGACAAATGCTCACTGCAGAGCCTGACCTGACCACTCCCTCCAGCCTGGACCTGGTGCCACCCAAATGCTCCTTCTGGCTCAGAACCAGCGCTACCCAAGCGCTCGCCCCGACTCAGAACCCAGTCCCAGCACACACTTACTCCACACTTACTCCACCAGCAGAGACTCCCTCATCCCCACCTCCGGTAGTGAGTTGGCACAGAAGGGACTCCAGGTCCTAGCCATGCCCCTTCCTGGCTGCTGTAAACACCAAGTCACTCCTGGCCAGAACCAGGACACAGGGTGAGCAGGGCTGCTCTGGGGCTGCTGCTGGCACCGAGGTTGCTGAGGAGCCCTGAAGGCGCGGGGCACAGCAGGGTCCGGCCTGGCAGGAAAGGCCTTTCTTTCCTCAATAAGAAACACAAAAGCCAACCAGAGCAAGGCTGCACCACAAGGGAGGAAAAGACAAAATCCAAGGGTGGTGGTGGCCACCCTTAGTGAGCGCAGTGCAGTCCCACAGCAGCTGGCCTGGCTGAACAGAGTGCTCATCCAGCAGGTTCATGGACAGGCAGAGTTACGGCAGAACCTGAGCCAGGAGAACCAGAAACAAAGCTGCAGCATGGTCCAGGGTCCATCCTGGAGTCAGCTGTGCCTGTGGAAGGAATGAAGAACAGGGCTCGAGTTTAGATGGAGCTCTTTAGCCCATGGGCTGAGGATGCGGGTGAAAGTTTCATTGAGGACTGTTGGTACACTCAGAGTCCTGACAGACAAGCTGGGCCAAATATTAGAAAAGATTCTATTATTTGATATGAAAGATTACTGCTTGGTAATGGTTATAATACTATATATATCTTCACTTTAATAAACTGAAATATCAAGAAGTTATAAAAACAGTTGTTTTGAGGAATTTTTTTTCTAGATTATTTTAAATGATGCTTATAAAGCTGAATAATTTCTCTAAGTGGACACCAAACAAAATGTGAGTTTTATTATGATGGGATTTTTTCTAAAATCATATATATAAATCATATATGGAGAAAAGTCTGGTCTCTCAGTGATCACAGGCCAGCCCTGAAATTCAAATATGCAGCTTCTGGGTTTTTTGCATTTTACCCACGCAGATTGCCCTCACTCAGGCTGTAGCTTTGGACAGCTGGCCCTGAAGACCATGGCCACAAAAGGAACTTCAGATTATCCCTAACCAAACATGACATGCACATTTTTTGTGGGATGAGAGTCACCCTCTATAAATACAATAGAGAATGAGAACTCTGGATGTTGTGTTGTGGCATTAAGGGAGTATGTGAGGAAATGTGTAGTTACAAAAGTAGTTGCCTTTTCTCCCACTAACTAGCTCTTCAAAATACAGATGTCTCTCTTGCAATTGTACTTTAGATAGTACAACAATTCAGCTGCAGTTATAAGGCCCAAACATAAAGGAGGCATCTTAAATTTCTTCCAAACTAAGAATAGGGAAGAACAGAACTTTTAAGGGAAACCCCCTGGTGAAACATTAGTATCCATTTTCAACAGTCATCTGATTTACCATTCTTGCTGTTCTTTCACACTTTGGAATTGGACATCCAAGCCTCTGATAAGGTGAAAGTTTGCTCATTTTTCCCCATGTGATGCTGTTTACAGAATGGAGAATTTAGAACTCGCCTGAAGTTTGTTACATGGCCTGAAACATCAAAATTTTCTCTAATGAAAGAGTGTTCACTGACTTTTCAATTTTTTAAATAGTTTAATACTTCACCACTGATTATTTTTGTATATAAAGTTAAAAGATACAAATATATATACTTATAAAGATATAAAAATAATCATCATAAAACAAAATGCCAGCTTAAGCTGGAAAATTCTTACTGACTTTTCTAGGCAGTAGTGGTCAGGAAATTTTTCCTGGGAGCTAACATAAAGAAGCAGAACCTGAAAAAGAGTCAGTCATTCACTGGAAGGGGCCAGATGGAATGGGTCTCATGGAAAGATGGTGATATATGCCATCTGCTGGGACCCCACTGCTAGAACATTCTCAGGTAAAGCTTCTTGGTCACAGAATCTGGCTGAAACTGCACCTTATTAAATCATAGGTAATTTTTAGCAAAATGTAGCAATAAATGTCAACCATCAAAGATATTCTGAGCAGGTTCTTTGTCCTCATAGACAGCTTGAGGTTCAAAGATTGAGGCCTGAAAACCACCACGTTTCTCTGAAGGCTCAAGACATCTTTTGTTACTCAGCTTCTCTCATTTTTAACCAGATTAATATCAAAAATGCCATACTCTTTCTTTCTGAAAAGTTGAGACAGGTTTCCCTAATTCCACACAAACACTGCAGTTGTGTTTTTTCAGCCTTGAGATATAGGATTGAAATTGCCTGATAATCAAAATATTTCAATGAATATGTGATTCAGATGGGTGTTCATGTTGTTCTATTTTTACTAGCTAATTCACTGGATTAAACAGAAATGCATCATAGGAATTCAATGAAGTAATTGTACCTGAAATCTTTATTTGATGCTGTATATTAAATCAGGTATCAAAGAGAAACATATAATTTCATCCATGCATCCAGAGCAGCTCAAATTTTTTACTATCAGAAATAGTGTACACGCAGTGTACATGCTAAAAGTTATTTCCAGAAATGATCTGTAGAAGTCACTGCCTTTGAAAAAAAATCTTAACCCTTCTGAGGTAACTAAGGCACTGACTGCACTTAGAAATTACATGATTTCACTACTTTTGGAAACTGTTCTAAATTGTACCTGCTATTAATGATTTGTTTACATTCTTTTCAAAGTTACTGATGCTTAAAGAAGATTTATCTAAAGCACAATTTTTGCTGGTTGAATTCAAAGCCCTTTAAGGTATTTTCTTGGATTTTCAGAAAGAGTTTTTATTCTGCATGCCAGTGCTGCAGTTGCAGGTTTTGATGAAGTTGTCATGAAACAGCATCAATTCTTTTGCTGATATCAGTAAATTATTTCTACGTTTCTGTTCCCTGTATATTTTGTGTTTCTCATCACAAGATCAGCCAACTTTGCTTTCATTCTTTGTAAGGCTAGTAATACTTACAATTAATAATTCAATTGCTGTTTGAGGACTCGGAAAAGATTCTCTAGGAGACCTGTCTCCAGCTGCCTACATCTTCCTGGGAGCCTCTTTGCATAGGTGGGGTTAGAGGAAGGTCTCTTCATGAAACAGAGGCCCAAGAGCAATTCTCAACAGAGGAAAGACTTTGCTCTAAAGGCGTTCTTATTCTTTGACATCTGGCAGTGAATATTTTGGCTTGTACCAAAAGCATTAATCTTCTTTGCGCAACATGGATCATCAACTGAGAAAGGAATTTACGGTAGCCTCTGGAGAAAGTTTTCTGTCAGAAAGTTTTTTTGACAAAAGGCAAAGCAGCTGGACAGACAGACTGTGCTAAGACCATTTGCTAAGTTCTAACTTAGCAGTGTCTCCATGACAGCCTCAGTCGGAGCAAATGTTTAGGTCATACTACTCAAACAAGAGTGAGCAAAGGCAGAATGAAGCAACACAATAAAAGCACCAAAACTTTAACTCTGCATTTGACTTCCTGCAAAAACTTGAACAAACCCTATTATGAATTCTGTACTCGATATAGCTGGGACAGCTGTTCCATCTGGAAACTAATTGGATCAAATAGGAAGAAGGAGATTTTGCCAGAGTGAAAACTAGACTTACATTTTAGAGGCTGAAAAATCTAAGTACCTCAAAATACTGTATTTATCTCAGCTTCACAACACAATTAATCAAACTGCTGACTTCCATGCATGCTTATGCCACCAAAGGCACAGGATTTCGACATTAATGAGGAAACTGGACTTTCACAGAAGTATATGAAGATGAGTTTACTCAGAATACATAGCCTACTGAGTCAGTGATGCCTAACATGAGGTATAATGTTGCTTACAATAGTGAGACAATTACGTGAAACATTGTGTTGGATGGATGAATGATCAATGAGAAAGAATGATTGAGAGTCCATATTAAAATTTTAAATTATCCCAGTTTAGAAAAAAGTTCAGGGAATTTTCTGTCAAAGAGAAAATCAGAATGAGCACCCATTACACAGCAGATAAACCATCTCAGAGTAGGCATTTTACTTATTATAACCCATATAGAATTACATCAATCCCATTAAAGTATTTCAGATAATGCCTGCTGCTTCATACAGTGTACTGGTATTTTCATTTTAGAGCAGCAGCTATATCCACTGGGTTTGCAGGCAAGCTTATTTTCCAGCTGCTTGTGGAAAATATTTCTGCTGAACCCCCTGGTGTTTTTCTAGGCATCTTATTGCTAAGGCTAAACCAAATACATACTATCTACTACTTTAACTTGTGTTTAGCTGAGCCATTAAACATACTATTACACTGTACTCTTGCAAACTTCATAGACTGAAGGATTTAGGATTAAATGATAGGTCTAGAAGCCTGAGAAAATTCTTGTAGACACATTGAAAACACTTACTCTCAACAGTCAACTTAGTATCAAGGCTACTTAATGATCAAATCAAGATCTGCAGACACCACAGCCTGCACACTCTTTTTTAGAAGATTTTAATCTTTGTCCTTGTCCTTCAGTAGAGCTTCTTTCCAGAGCATCTTGGCTTAATAAATGCCTTTGAAGAAGGCTTCAGCACAAATAAAAGAGTACTTGTGCAGCAATCTTGAGTTCTTATCAGCTGTATAGTGATCAGTTGAAGGAATAATTTATTTCAATCAGCAACACCTGTTTTTATAATTGCTCAAGTGATTATAATTCAATAATAAAAAGCCAATTTAACTATCTTTACTCAGATATTAACCTCTGATATACAGCATTAGAATGAAATTGCCATTGGTTAAATTCCCTTAAGAGAACAATTGCTATCATACATTTATCCTATTTTGGTTTGGTTTCTTTCATATTTCCCTTGTTATTTGACTTTTCTTTTAAGAATAAAATATGTTCACACATTCTCAGTTGGAGGAACCCTATTGTTACCCATTTTCTGCCATAGTCAAATATGCTTCATCTCTCAAAAAGTTCAATTATTTCCATTTTTCTTCATAGTTATCTTTTTATGATTTGCCATTTTCAGAACAGCATTACTTTTTTGACACATAATTCAACTTGTGATTTCCTATAATACCTAGATCCATTTCTGCAAAACCCCTGTTAGCCAGGTATTCTCCCTTCATTTTTATGCCCTTTGTCTTCCTAATCAATATAAATACTTGTGGTTGTCCTAAATGAACTCCAGTCTCTTTTTGTGGGCATTCCTCCATTTTATCAAGATTGTTTGTATTCCAAGCCTGCATTTCTCCAATTTTGCAGTCATTTCCAGCTCCGTGTTGTGTGTTTTTTAAGTTTTCAGGCTCTCAGGTCCATCTTCCATATCTCTAATAAAAATATGTAATACTAGGTGGTCCAATAGATATTTACTGCAGATCTGTTCTTAGCACGACTCATCATTTGACCTACAAAATTAATATTAAATACTTAACCACTAAGATACCACATTCCCTTCTCCTTGAAGGAGACTTTTATTCTGAAAACAGAAGCAAAGGTAAGCCTGTGTTTTCTACTATGCCACCACCACCTTCTCCCTTCAGAAATTAAATGAGGTATTTGTATTTTTCAGTTCCTGGCTTTTCTCTCTTTTTTTTTTGGGTTCTCAAAAATAGTAGCAAATCTTTTTGTGACAGATATCTGACCCAGAGTAGTCCACAGTGGATGTTTTTTGGCATAGCTGATCTGAAAACTACCAAGCATATTCTGTGAAACCTGCTCTAGTTACCTGTTTTAGTCTTTCTCTCTGATCTGCTAGCCATTGGCTTGCAGCTGTGAAGAGTAAAGGAAAAAAGACAAAAAATGAAACATGCTGCTGTTCTCAGTCTTGTTTACCCATTTCATTAATTATTCTCCAGAAACCAGACTGAAACTTTTCAGATCATCTGCTTTGCACTGTTATATTTTACAGAAAATATAACAAGACATTACTCATATTTCACGTAGGCATTTCTAATTTTAACTGTATGTACTTAAACTATTTTTTGTGGTTGTTCTTACTAACCTGACCTGGTTTCTACCTTCTCCATACTCTCTTTTGTTTTGTTTTTTTTTGCTACACAGAATATGAATCTCTTCAACTTTTGTTCTCAACATGATGGAGGATAAAGTCACTCAGCTTGGCCACCCAGTACTGAAAGGCAGCGACAGCATATTTTCTTCCTTTTGTTTCGTGATGAGAGATGTCGTCATGCTGATAATGCATCCAGCCAGCAACCGGCAACCAAAACCCATAGTGTTTTACGATCCTACTGAAAAATTAACGTGTAACTGATGTTTTGCTTTGGCACCAAACAGGAGCGGGAGGAGCCCAGCCGCCCGGGGACATCCGCATCTCCATGGTGCCACCTTCTGACTGGCACTCGGGAGAGCCGGCTCCAGGGCTGGAGCATCCCCGCAAGGAAAGGGGATCGGCCCCTTGGGAGCACATCAGCCTGAGGCTGGAGAGATGTGGGTCTGAGGCTCAAAAAGGGAGCCTTTGGGAGCACGATCCGGCCTTTATCCAGCGTTCTGTGCTGCACACAGAACAATCTTGGGGGTCTTCCAGCCTACTGAGGTCTAAGACTTAAATACTGTGCAAGCACTGGTTGTCAGGTTTATGTCATGATTAAATTACCATAAATGAAAGAACTACTTGGAAAGTGAATATTTAAAATATTTTAAAATTTATTTCACAGGAGAAAAAACAAGTCCACCTCTGTTCATATGGGTTCCAGGTTACTTTGCAATATGGTGACAGCAGGAGTAACAGACTAAAATATAAAACAGGACTATAAAATAGTAATGTTTTCCATGGATGCAGAAATGGTAGAGCTGATATTGAAGACTTTCCCAGTGACTTACCACAGCTCCCAAGCACCTTATACAGAGATGAGAGCAAACACAAGCCACTCTTTCATCAGTATGAAACGTCTTGCATTCTTGATTTAATTTCTTTGTCCCTTTTCTCTTTTTATTTCCATCTATTTAATCTTATGTATAATCTCCATGGGAGATTGTAGACCTGGGATGAATATTACACACTGACTCAAATCTTTCCTTGATACCTGAGTCCTAGGAAGGGAAATACCACAAACACCTACTGATACAAGTATTGAAAACTAGGAGAATCTATTAGTTTTTCTTACACACTGGAGTGCTCCTCTGTGTACCTGACCAAAGAGGACTCAGAAATAGGGCCCTGCCCATGAATGGGCTCTCTTGCTTATTGTTGACTCAAAACTTAAAGGCAATTATGCTGAAGATGCATAAGGAAAATGCAACCCATCTCAGTGTACCTTGACCTCTAATACTCCTCAAAACATTAGAATTACTGAAGGAACTTTAGAAAAAATCACTAGAGTATTATACATCTAGCACTTCTAAATGTTTTACTGAGAAGCTTAAAAATAATTGAAAGTATAAAAATGAACAGATGTGTCCATAAGATAGTGTGGGGAAAAGAATCTGATGGAAGAGTTACTCTTCAGAGAAATTGTTTCTCTTCATAATAGGGCTCTCTTAACCCTTCTGAAATGAATTAAAGAAAATTTGAATTACAAAGCTGAATGAATTAAAGAAAAATTCCTCACATTGTATGCTTTAAAAGATAATTTTCCTCTGACCTTTCTCTTGTAAGGGTTAGTTACAAATGGCTCGCTATGAGAAGTTGATACCTGATACTCTAGATGTCAATTGTTTTGTTTTGTTCTGACGTTTCAAGTAATTGTGTATTGTTGCCCATTCTAAGGGCGTAATGCTTGCAAGGCAGAAAGTTTGAAGAAACCAGGGGGCTTGGGCTCTCTGTCCAACAAAATAGTGCTGCAGGGAGAGTAGCCTAGCAGTAAGCAGCCTTGGCAAAATCTAGAAACTATTCAAGAGGCTTTTCTTTTTGTTCATTTGCCTAGTTTTAAAATGATATTCTCAGTGGAGATATCTGGAACACTGCCTGTTTGCATCTACATGAGGCAAAAATTCTGTCATATTATTTCAGCAGAGTTGAATCTGATTGAACAGGAAAGGTACTCTTTGGTACATGACTTAATCAAATATATTTGTTTTTTGTGGCTATGGCTATGTTGTCTTCCTCTCTTTAGAGAACTGTCCAAAGGGACAGCTGCCATTTTGGGAATATTGCAACACATTATTGTGGAGCACATAAAGAAAATATTTTCTATCATATGATGCTGGGTTTTTGTTTTTTTTTGTTTTGCTTTCTCTAGGTCTTGCTACCTTTGCTCAGTAATAGATCAGTGAAAATACATCAGCAGCAAAACATTCCAGCACAGGTTTACTTACACAAGGTTTCTTTGTCTTACATTCAGTCTGTAAAGAAAGAGAAAATGGCTTATTATGAAGCTAAATAGAGATGATTTTGTGGTTCCCAAAAATATGATTTTTACAATGTGGGTTTTTTTTTTTTTAAGAGAGTGCCAAGGTCTTCAACAAAAATACATTCATAAGCTTCTCTTATAGAATAAGTAAAGAAATCAGCCCAGAAATATGGATGTTTCTGTTCAGAAACTTGCTGAGTTTTCCAGGTCACAGAAGACCATTTCCTGTCAGTACAAGAAGAGAGCTAACCACTGATTTGCTTATGGGTGAATAAAAATATTATGGCTGCAAAGTGCTTTGTGTGTGGGGAGACGTAGAACGGGGGAAGTCCAGGAGTTGCTGGTGTTATTTTCCTCCTTCTAAAATAAAATCACATTATTTATGCGCTTGTTTCACCCGCGAGTGACTGCCCTTACTACACCTTCAGGTTTTGGAATAAAATCCTGCTTTAACAACTGTTACCTGTCCACTGTAACAAAGACTGGACTGAATCCAAGTGGAGGCCAGTTCCAGAAGAAATTATTTATAACCAGATCTAATCTTCATTTGCTGAGGCATGAGCTGTCTTTTTGGCTTCCCTAAGCAGGGAAAACACAAAATCTTGAACTTCAGATTTCCTTCACCTGCAAATTATGGGAAAGTTGTCACCTCTGGGATTTACAGAGGGCTCCTAGGAAAGACAGTGCTTTGGTTTTAGGAAGCTATGTTTCCTGGTTTTAAGAAGCTTTGTAGTTTTCATCTTCTGAGGGAGGGAGAGTAGAAATCAGCTGTCTGTATGAATACGGCTGGAAACATTCCTTTCCCATCACATATAGGATCCTGGTTTAGTTGTGTGTGGGCACCACATTTTGGAAGGACTAGACCTACTGGATAATATGTCCCTATAAACATCCAAATAAAATATACTGGTCCTAAATAGGGCATTGATACAGCAATTGTAATCTGAAATAAGACATCAGTCTGAGTTAATGAGGTTTTGTGTATGGATTTAAAAGAAAGAAAAAAGCTGGGATCCAGGAATGATTAATGGAAGTTAATCCAGAAATGTTGCCTTGCAGCATTCTAAGCAAGAAGAGGGGACTGATTCAGCCTCTGCAGTTTTGTATGCAAATTGATCTTACGAAGGAAGGGAGATTGCTTTTGACAACTTGACTCTAGCAGTGCTGCAAGGCACCTAGAACGGTCCTACTTTCTATTTTCTCCAGTTCCTTATATTCCTTGAGGTGCTGATAATGAAAGACTCCTGCCCAAACTGAATGCAGCTCATGTTGACAGAGACAGCAAATACACATGGTAGCTTTCATATTTCTCTGTCAAATCGTTTGAAATTTTTCATGCCTTTTCCATAGGGCAAACTGTGAAACAACATATAATTTCTGTCACCTGTTTGAGATTTCAGCAGTGGGGTTACAAAAGATGTGCAGGTCTCCAGAAAAACATTCAGAAAATAGTATTTGAATGATCTTTGAACTCTCTTTAAGCTTCAAAGGAACTGCCACACTTTCTCAGTAACCTCAGTAATTGCTGATTAAAAAAAAAAAAAAAGCAGATTTTAGAAAGAAATCATGCAATCTAGAAACATACTTTCCATCTGTGTATTGCGGCTGAAATCCAAAATAGGCCAGCTGGTCATAGCACAGCTCACATATTCACAGTATCTGTCCTCTGAATAAGTCATTTCATCATAAACAGTGGAAAGCAAAAAGCAGAGTCTTAGCTTCTCTGATTTTTTTCCCCCTCTATTTGACACTCAAAGGACTGGCAGATACTAAAAGATTCCTCTCTGATGTTAAATTTGATATCGTCATTGCATTTTATTTGCTGCTCAAATATGTCTTTTTAAAACTGTGTGATCCAGGATGTGGAGTGGAATGTTTGTTGTGGCAAATGCCTCTCTTCATCAGAGCAGTTTGGTCTGGCAGTGTTCCCAGTTGCTGTAGATTTAGCAAGTAAGTTTTGCACAAACCCTTGATTTTTTGTTCTTGCTTTTTGTGGCTCTCTCCCCATATCTTGAGAGTTCCTGCAGTTTTTGGAACGAGGAAGTAGTGTCTTTCAGTATCTACATTTTATATCTAATCAACAGGGTCTTATCCTAGCAAACTAGAAATTCCTCTTTAAGTAATAGGAACTCTCTCCTTTATTTCCCTCCACATTATTGATTTTGCTATGGGGAGCAGACACTGTGCACAGGGGTTGCAACCTTCCCTGCTTCTTCCCTGGGCTGGAATGTTTTGAACCAGTGCTTGTCACTCTGTGCTGAACCCTTTTGGATAACAAGCAGAGATGATGTATCAGGTAGGGGAGGAGGGATGAAAGGTAAAAACTGTAGTAGTTTGCACTGTACTACTTGTAGTAGTAGCACTGCATGATCATGAGAGGAAAGCTAGTCACTGTAGTTCTTTGAAGTGATCTAGATCAGTTTTGATCAGACAAAATGGATATGGAGTCAGTGACCAAGCTCTATCTGAAACATAACCAGTGAAGGAAAATTACACCTAAACTGACAGTCTGGTACTTTACTATTTTTTCTGATTTTACATTCTTCAAGTATGAATAATCTGGACAGACTCTGTTTAAAGTGCTTTCTCTACCTAATGGCCAAACTTTTGGCTAATTCAGTGATGAAAAACATGAAGCTACAGTCTCCAGCAAATGGATATTAGGCTGGGAGTGAGAACATATGCAGAAGAATGCATACTTTCACAAAAGTAATCAAAACCCTTGCTGCATGTATAGTGCAGTTTCCATGCACCCATATTATACCTCTATACCTAAATAACTACAAGCACAGCCTCACCCTGGGCTCTCAGAAGAACACTATTATGCTTTGTAATTGCAGCTGTGTGTTAATACAATTCCTCCTCCTCATTAAAAATGGTGTTCACTCTAATTGTATGGCCTTTTCTGTACTTTCTCTACTCCTTAAATGACATCAACTTATTCCATTACCTTTTTTTTCCCCTTTTAATAAGATAATGTCTCCTTTGGTAATTAGTTACAAAAATGCATTTATTTGATGAAGATTTACTGGCATTTACAGAATCACTTAGGAAGAGAAGAACCTCTGGAGGTCTCTAGTCCATCACCTAACCTTAGCAGGACTGTCTACAAAAATAGAGAAGATTCTTTTAGACCTTGTCCAGTGGGTATTTCAATATCCAAGAATTGAGGCTCTTCATCCTCTCTGAGCTATCTGATCCAGTGCTTGGCCCCTTCCATCATGCAGATTTTTTTTTTCTTAAATATAGTTGAAATTTCCCTTGTTGCATCTGGTGTCCATTGCCTTTTGTCTCATGCATCTCCAAAAAGAGTCTGTCTTCTCTATAACCACCCATTACTTATTTATGCTGCAGTTGTTTGCAGAGCTGCATGAATGGCTAGTGAAGAGAGACATATACTCCGAGTAGCTGTCAGGCTGAAGTAAATAAACTCAGAACCTGCTGGGCAGAGGTGTCTGCAGGTCAGGAAAGAGGTACAGCTGGTCTGAGTAGCCTGATGAAGTGCAGATGGTCTTACCTGGGAATGCAAAAAGAAGGGTGGTATATGTACCAAAATGCTTCTCTCTGGCTCTGCTTTCTTACAGCTAGACAAAATATCCCCTTGTGCTTGCTGTGTGAGAAGTGTCTCACTAGTGCCACATAATGGTTTTTCCAAATGTTGTAAAAGGTAGCTTGGAAAACTTGGTCCTTAATGAACCCTGAAGGTTCATTATGAACCTTCATAATGAAAGTCTTGCTGGGAGTCTAGAAGGGCTCTTCTCTTCTGTGTGGTTTTGGGTGGGTTTTTCCTTAGTGAAAATTAATGCAACTGTTCAAAACAATTGAAAATGTGTGTGAGCCATACCTGTCTATTTCATTTGTTCTTAACTCATGGTAGACACACTGGAGCACATCCTGCTCACTGCACTGCTCACTCCTGTGCTAGTTCTAACATGAAAACTGGAGAAAAGTCCCTCCTTCATAGATTTTGTGGTATATAAAGTTTCACACAGGGTTGGTATTGGGACTGGACAACTGATCCCTGAGATAAGGTCTGAGGTCTGAGTCTCTCTGGAATGCAGGCAGAGCAGAGGTTTTTGTGCATTCTCCCACATCTCCAGTCTCAGTCTCTGTGGTCTGTCTCACACTGGGTGTTCTTTCCTCATTCATACCTCCATAGCAAGGTATGTGCTACATGCCCCTCCTAGATCAGCACCAGAATGAGCAGGTCTGTGCAAATGCATTTCACATCCTTTGAACTCTCAGTGAGATCAGGTAGCATATTCAGGCAAAGTTGGCACTCTTTTCATATTTACTTGGACAATAATATATATGTACAATAGATTCTGCGTTCTGTCCCTTAAATGGTTTGTTCAAATCTGGTTGTGTGTGAGTGCTCAAGCACAAACAATTGCTGCCATTCATGCAGGATTAGGTGTGGTTTATATCCCTTCAGATTTGTTTATTTGTGGTGTGGTTCCATCCTTAGAGATGCCTGTTTATTGAGGACTGTGCTTAATTCTTCACCTCTTTACCTACCCATATACTTAACTTTACTCGGATAAATAATACTGCTGAAGTTTAGCATGAATTTCTAGATTGAGGCCTGCCTCTGTATTAACTTACTGTAATGAAAATGTAAAATAACCAGAGCAAACCCCTATTCTATATACATATACAATCAAATATGCCCTCAAGTAATTGGATCTGTAGAATAGAAAGCAAAACATCGCAAATGGTACTGGTTTGCAGTAATTCATAATCCTTTAAGCATATAAATCCAGCAGACAGCTTAGAAGTGCAATTTCTGCCACCAGCTATGTTGAAAATGCACTTGCATACTTAGTACTAAACTATGGCATCAAGCAACAAGCTACGCTCTAGGGATGGTGTAGAGCCCCTATCGCTCCCGCGCCAGTCCTGGGAGCTGTCACGTCTTGGGGAGGCACAGTGCCTGCAGAGCTGCTCTTGCATCACTATTAATTAGGGCGCCGTTTGCACTCCTTTCTGCATCTTGTCAGCTTCCGTGGCTGGTGTGAGGGGTGCGATAGCCGCGTCCCCTTAGTGAATGCCACCAGAGCTGCTGCGGTGGGTCACAAAGTCCAGCCAGCCCGACACGCGGTTTCTGACAGTGGCCTGCAGCAGAGGTTTAGAGAAAGAGAAGCAGAGCGAGGCAATTACAGAGAGATGCTTTTCAGTGGTTTGCTGGGAAACCAGGAATGTGGAGGCTTCTTGAGCCAGATATTGTCTCTATGCTTTAGCATATGATAGTGGTATAGGCTGCCAGTGAGCTTGTTTTAATCTCTTTTTGAATTACTTTTTCTCTTCCTGCCTCTCCAATAACTGATGGCAATGTATTCCATAACGATTCTCTGATGTGGGAAACAGTCAGTTCTTCCACTGCCTTTTACCTACTGCCTGCTAAGTGTACCGGGTAATTTCCATCATGGTCACCTTCCCATTCTTGCACTTGGAGAAAAAAGATGCTCGACCCTGGTGGGCAGCAACATCTTCGGTTGGAAAGATTCCACTTGTCCTGTCCACTTTCTTGTACAAGGGGTACAAGTGGGGGAAAGATGATTTTGTGCCCAGGTTGAACACTAATGGATGCAAAAGAAAAGGATAAAATCTGACAGACACTCTCAACAATGACCTTATTTGTATTTAGAAGTGGAGAAGGCTCATCTCTGTAGCTTCTTGCCACAGAAGCAAAGATCAGGGCAGAGATCCCTTTCTGCACCGAGAACAGCAAACAGCTTTTAGTGACAGCAAAGCCTGTTTCTAACAGTGGAATGTGGAGGGGATGTTTTCCCTTTAAGAAATATCTATTCAAGTTAATTGAAACATCTGTGTAAAATTCATTACATTGTTTTCTTTCAAAAAGAAATGACAGTTCAGTTCAAAGCTTTTGAATTATACTTAGATTTTTCTTTAGACAAATGTTTTTTTTCATTTAGAAATTAAGTTGACTAGAGTTTAATTTTAAAGAAAATAAAGGAAATGAAGAAAAATGCAAGGAAAGCGAGAAAGCCTGTCTTCCCCTCCACTGTGAACTGCTCCTGATAAAAAATGCGCCTCATCAAAATAACAAGTCCCCTCCACCTTCTCTAATATGAAGGATTAGACCTGCAAGAAAAGTGCTAGATACTTTGTTTTTAAAATGGTCTTGGTCAGGCTGTGGGTGCTATGCAGTCCAGACCTGGTGACTGGTAATTATGATTAAAGTTACATTTTACTGTATTGACATATTTTAAATTAGGTTCCAGGTAGAAAATTACAAGAGAACCAGAGAAGGATATTTACAGAACAGCATTTCGTTCTTTCCTCCCTTTTATGCTTTATTTGGTGAGAATTTTCCACTGAGGAACCAGGATTTTTAACCTCTCAATTCTAACAGTTGTAAACTGAATAACAAGCAGAATTTAACACATTACTTCTGCCTTTTTTTAAAATCTCAGCTATGGAAAATCTCCTATTCATTGGCCTAGCAGATGTTGAAATCAAAATAGATTTCTCTATTATTCTTAGAGGAGACCAAAATGTGAGCTGATTCTGAAAGAGTGACTATCTGAAACAGTCCCTATCTCCCCACAGTATGGGAAAAGATACTACAAAGATTAATGTCTTCCAAGGCCTTATTTGACATTTCTTCCTCCTATTTGTTTATTTAATTCTAGGAAAGGCAGAGTGAAGTAAAATAGAGGTTAGTTCTGCTGGCAGACTAATGGAGACTTTGCAGGTGCAGGAAATAGATACTGAGAAGTAATGACTGAATAGTCTTGTTAATGCTCTCTCTAGCAATGGATTAGTATTTATTTTAGGAAATGTCTGAAATATATGTAATACCAATAAACCTCAAAGAAGTGTTCTTCTGTAAGTCAGTGTGATTGCCAAAAGACTACTGCTACGTAAATGAAAATCTGCTGATTGTTTAGTGTTGCCAAATGTTTAACTGGCCTCTGAAACTTGGCATACACAATGAAAATTGGTTACCAAATGGATAAAACAATAGAAATTACCCAGGAAATGCGATCTTGAGTGGTGTGCTGAGATGGATGGAGTTCTCTGCTGCTTTTACCTCCTGCTGCATGGGTCGGGTGAGCCCCTGGTGAGATGCCCAGAACCAAAGGCTGCTGTGGGAGGTGCAGAAAGCTGGGCAGCTTGTGACAGCAGATGCAGCTCAATGGCTCAGGGCTTGGTGAAGGAGTGCACAGTACAAAGCATGGCAGCACTAACAGCACCCTATTTTTCATGATGAGAGGCTACTATATGCCTCTGATCTACAAATCTCAGCAGAAGGTCAGGGGGTGATTGGAAGTAATTGACAGGAATACTTGTGTCCAGCTTAGTGTCTTGATCTTGGAAGACATCAATCTTTGATGGTTTCTGAAAAATGGTAGTCTGAACTCAGGTTCTTTTGTCAGATGTCTGGACTTGGACAGGATAATTCTGTGTCAAAATGATGAGACTGGGGTCCACATGTGGCTGTCTGGCTCCAGTCAATCCCACATAGCCTCAGATGACTATAAAAAAAAATTCCCTTTGGGGTCTTCCAGCATGATAGAACTAAAAGCTCATAATTTGTTTAATTCCAAAAAAAAAATGGTGCAACAGAAATGTTCATTTTTTCTCCCCTGGCTAAAATGAGGACCTAGATGACCGGTTCAGCTGTGTCTGCAATGTAAAAATACCTGCAAGTTAGGTGAGATTAGGGGCCCATTTACAGTCTCTGTGGATTGTAGCCATTTTGAACTTCTGAATACACACACCATTCTGGCTTTGTGTCAAAGATCTGGCATGACGTTGCTCAAAGGGGAAAAACATTCATGCTTGGTTTCTTTGATCCAGATGTGGAAAGCTCTGTGCAGGAACCAAGCCTGGCAGCAGCAAAAGATTGGGCTCACAGCAATACTTCCACTTGGCTACATTTGACCTTCCAAATGTCTCTCTTTCAGTATACCTACAAATAATATAGGTATTGCAGGTATTATGTTGCTAATCAAAATATTACAGCTTTAAGCATTTCTGCTTCCGCAGAAATGGAACAGAAGCAGTGATAATGGCAAGCAACACCAACATTCACTGTTTACATTACACAGGTTTTGTTCTTAAATGCCAGAAAAGAAGTGTGAGGTTTAAGGGACTTGTTGGAATTTACTCCTTGCATCATCCAATGTGACTTTTCTTTGCAGGATTACCCCATAATATGCTGAATTGCCACAGGGTAATTTTCAGGTAGTTTTCTGATACATGACCACTGGAGTGAGCACTGAATATGCAATTTCCAAGTTACTATCCAAATATATATTTAAAAACTATTTATAAAATCCCTCCTTATCTTCAGCACAGCCTTTTGTACAGCTCTGCAGGATGAAGTAAACTTCTCAAGTTGATGACATTCTTTAGAAAAAAAATATATTATTGCTTCCCATGAAAAAAAAAAGTTCAGTACAATCTCTGAAGTATTAATGAAATTGCCTAATTTTGCAATCATTAAGCTTCTCCATAGCTTTTCTAATCACCGATTTTAGTGTGATTAAGGATGGATACCATGCACCCGATAACACGTTTGCGTGTGTTCAGCCAGGAGATGTTTCATGCTGATCTCAAGAAGCCACTACCTCAAGAACACTGGAATTCCAAGTGGATGATTTTAAATGCAATTTATCTGCTCACAGCCTATGTACAAAACTATCCCCAAGGTCTTTCCAAACTGCCCTGTGGTTATGCCCCAAAATATATTTCATGCACCAAATGTAATTCAAATATGCCCAAAAGGACTTGAAGACCAAGATGTGAGCTCTGATTGAAATAATTCCTCAGGGGAATGTTTGTTGCTAAGAAGTGGCTGAATACCACAGAGATTAATAATCCCAGCACAAAATATTTTTCCATGCTTTTTCATTCCGCTCATTTATTTAGAACATATGCCAGAGAGCATTAATGTTTAAAAAAGTCTCCACCCACATCCCTGTACAATTTTCTGCTAAGAAGGGCCCAAGGTTATTGTAAGTGTAGTCTTCTGACTGTGCAGTTAGGTACATTTACATCACTGACTTCCTTCCCTCATGTCCTCACTACCAAGAGTGTGAGCTTTTTTTCCAAATGCCCTTACTAGAGATAAAATGAACCCTACGACATGTACACTTTTATATCTGGGAAGAGGGAGAAAGCAGTTTCTGTGGCATAAATTATCTGAATTATTCTATTCTACATGGTGTAATTAGAATGAGATGAATCCACCCCAGAACTGTCTCTTATGCCTCAAAATTTAGGTGACTGGCACAGGTGTGGACATGTGAAGTTTGGAAGGGTGAATTCTGATGTGTAGTTCAGATGTTTGTGGCTGCTCATTTTGGGGGTGGGAGCCTGCCTGCCTACCGTGTTGTTTCTCTACTAATGCAGGGTGATGGTACAGGATATGGGGCCAGCAGCCCATGTTCACATTCCATACTGACACTGCTATGGAAAGAAACTTTATTTCAAGAGCTGGTCTTAGAGACCAGAGTAGTTCCCCCCTTCCAGTGCTGTTCCTACAGCTCCCTCTGCCCTTTTCCTGCCTCAGTGAGAGCCAGGCAGGACTGCAGCTCTGCTTATGCAATAAGCAAGAGGAAACATGTAGCTGACAATACCAATGTGGTAACAGAACACAGCAAACTTTTTTGGATCATCACTATTTTTGTTTCTCCTTTGAGTACATATAAATGCAGCAAGAGAAACTGCATAACTTTTTTGAAAATGAAGGTAAGAAAAAACTGAAATATGTTATCACTGAAACACGAAGGTTACAAACAAAATGAGACACTTCATACAACTGTGCAGAGAAAGCAGCTCTTAAAATTACAATGATAATCCCTGGGTCAGATCCAGTACTTGGGTGATTGTTTTAATTAGAACTGACATATATTTGTTTCTAGATGCTTCAGAAAGTAGGGAAGAAGGGAGATCTTGGCAGAAATTGTATGTATCAGGAGGCACCTGATGCTTTTGAGCCCGAAGCAAACCTCCCCCAAACACTTCAGGATGTCATTGAAATACACAGATGTAATTATTTGAAGTTTCTGAAGGAATTGATATTGCAGTAATTAGACAACTCATTACATCAAGAAATGAGGAAATAAGACTGACACAGGTAAAAGGGAACACACTGATAATTTAGTGCCAGATTGTAAGAACTTTAAGGTAAGACTTTATGAGAGAAATAGCACCTAGGAGAGAACCAGGATTGTATTTGTCAGTCCATCCAAATTATAGATACAATAAAGAAAGAGATGTCAAATGAGAAAACACTGCTGCTGTCTAGCCTAGGTTTTCATTCAGCATCTTGCTCCCAAGGCCTCCAACTTCTACAGCCTCTTGACAAATGTTAGTCCACAGTACCTCAAATGAAGGGTAACATGTGTGAGCCCTCTAGAACTGGACTTGTCATGTTTCCCATCCCAGTCCACAGGGTTCTTCCTATGATTTCAGGTAACTTTGAAACAGGACTCCAGGTGGCTTATACTTACACCCTGCCTTGAATGAAAACCCCACAGAGTGTGCTTATTCTACAGTGCCACAACTTTCCCTTTTTTCTCTTACTTTTTTGAGCTCTGCAATTATTCTTTGCTGGAACTTCTAGTGTACCATTTCAGATTTTCCACCCCAAAATTGTCCAGGTTAATAGTCTATTATTCATTCTAACATCTGTTATAAGCCAATTATTAAAACAAACTTTTTCCTGGGGGAAACACTGGTGGTAATAACATGAGGCAGAGAGGTATTTTTTACATGTCAGTAAATATTTCGAGAGTTATGGTGAAACTAAACTTTCACACATGACATTCTTACTTTAGCAGGAAACTTTAACCACGTACACAGCGCTTAATGATTGTCTTTACAGGTGACATGGGGCTGTTCAAAATTTTGAACAATAAGTTATTAGCACGTGCTACGTCTTTGCAATTTCTCTTCCCATTAAGAGAACAAACTGAATAAAACTATTTCAATTTTCCTCTCTTTCCCTTACTTTCTTAAGTCTCCTACTAACTGTGCAATATATTTGAATTACCTTCAGATTCAGTCTTACAATACAATCCTTAATTGACCTTTTGAGCTTCCTGTTGTGTGACAGTACTCTTAATCTCCGCCCTTTCTGATGACAGATCCCCACTTTGTCTATCCTTTACCTGTGAAGAGTCATCACCAGTTTTTCTGAGGAGTGTTGGGTCACTCTTCATATCTAATCAATTAGATTAATCTTAATCTGATTTAATTTATGGTGCAGAAGGGCCCTTAGGACCAGTCACTAATCTGAAGGCAAACTTAGTTGGTCAAAAGTGACCAGAAATGATTTCTGAAATCTTCTTGGCATCTATACAGAAATGGAAAATAAAGCTGATAAAGTTGGTTTTGGTTATGCTTTTATGAGTTTTATTTGGTGGTGTTTTGGTTTTTGTGGGGTTTTCTTCTTTCTTAACAGAGCATGTCCTGTGAAAGTTTTACTGGAAATTTTTCAACAAATTCCTCCCTCCATGAAAGTGCCCTAATTGAAGGTAGGGGTGAAAATTTGTCTTTTTTTTCACTTTTCCTGCCTTTTGCATTTCCTCACATAACCCAAGTTTGTGGTTTTGGCAATAAAGATGCAAAAAAAACCCCAAACTAAGTACAGAGATGGAAAACTGGGAAACAAGGATAATCCCAAAGACAGTGGTGACCAGCTGTCTTGAGCAGCAGCTCAACACAGCTCATCCCAAAACAAGATGAGGTGTTCTCACATTCGTCCTGCTGGCATCGTACCCCACCTGGCACAGGGAAGAGATGGGGAACACACACCAGAGGAGCCAGAGGCAGCAAAAACTCCATTATCCCCTGGCCCTGAACACAGCCTCTTTGGAAGAAAGCAGCCCCGATTAGCAGCTCGGTGAATTTCCGTCGCTGCTCGGCAGCTGCAGTTTCGGGGTGGGATTTCGGGCTGAGCCAGCTCTCCGGAGCTAGGACACGGCTCTCTCTCCCTCGGAGGTGCTCGGGGAGGGAGTGCTCGGGAGTTTGCACAGCTGCTGCTGGCCCTGGGAAGGCCGGAGCCGGGAGCCAGCAAACCGACTCAATTCAAGGCTTGTCATTGACTCCAATGGGCTGCAAGTGAGCGCCAGAGAGAATAAAGAGTTTCAGTTCCTGGAGCGGTTCAGCTGGCACCTTTCACCGGGAAGGGGCCAATTTTACAGTTTTAAGTAAATAAAGTTTAAAGCAAACAAAGCTGTTTTTCACCAAAACTCTGGATTCTTTGTAGGAAGAAGTGGAGGCTGCTATTGCCTCAGAGAAGAACTGACAGCTAAAAGGAGCAGAAGTAGACCTTGTGAATGAAGAAAGCCGTACGGCACATTGCAACTCCCCTAAATCATGCGAGGAAGCCTCCTGCAGTAATACCTGAGCTAACTCCAGAGCTGAGGAGCTTTGTAGACCTGTCAGCACAGCACCCTGCCTGGGACACGTCTATCCCACCTGATGCAGCTGTGCTACCTCTAGGACACAAGCTGATGTCTGTGCTGTGCTGGTGGGACCAGGCCTTGCTCCTTGATGCTCTGCAGACACCCAGCATCATGTCCTGGTGCATGCTTGCACGCATACCTGTCCCGGTTTGATGCCATACTTTGGAATTTAAATCTGTGCATAATCCATATACAGGCCCTAGTTTGACTGGACAATTCAGCAAATAAGTGTTTGAGCAATTAACCTCATAGCTTATTTATTTATATATTTATTTATTTTTACCTGGAGTGAAATGGTGCATTAATTTCACTAAAATCCACCTAAATTCACCTTTTCCAATACAGTCACACCAAATACACTGTGTAATTTGAAGATCTGGATTCATGCGCCTCTATTATGCAAAGTAGAAAGACTGATACATGGATTTCTTTGGGACATTTGTCACATTCCCATTGAGATTCTATCATAAGAAAGGTGCAAAAGGGAGCTATAATTAACCATTTGGAAGTCTGTGATGTTTTCACAAGGAAATAACAATTTCCTCTTCTTCAGCTTACAGTATGTTAAGTATTTAGTAAATAGTCTGGAAGGAGACTCTTTCGAAGATTTTCATTACTTAACACCTACTGTTTCAACTATTCCTAAACTGTTGTAATAGTGCAAGCTAAAGGGATTTCAGATATACAGACGTCATTTTTTTTGTTCCATTCCTTTCCCCTCACCCGATGCATTCTCCTTTTGGAGAATTCCTCCAAAAACACAACCTCAGTAATAACCAGAATGTTGAATTTCTGACAAATGCCATCTGCTGATTTCTTTTTTTCTTTTTTTTTTTCCCTCCCCAAAAGACAAGATTTTGGATAGGGCTAGTAAGTACTTTAGCTTCTTTTACTTTATGGTACCAAAATAATCACCATGGCAACTCTTTAAGGGCAGTCTTCCAAACAGATTTATTGTGAATGCAAGAACTCAACAGCACTCTCTAGCAAGAAACAAGACGGCATCTATTGCAGGTTATTTTGGTACAATGCATGAATGATGACTAATAGACACAGGCATGTCTGTCTCTGAACTTTTTCAGTTATCCCTAATACTTTAGTTTGCCATATTTATAGGTGGTGGAGGATGCAAGGGTGGGGGAGGGAGGGAGAAGCAAACAGTATTAAGCTTACACAGATTATGTTGTAATTGCCTTTCCTGAATACGTTTTTTTTTTGGCCACTGATGGCTGTAAGAGAAGAAAGAGAAACAGCACAAATACTGGGACAAGGATGCACTGCACTAGAAGGAGGCTTAAATTCTTTTGAGATAATAAGTGAAGGTTTTGGCACATCAGTTCTCCCCTTCCTTTTTTATTTCTTCTTTCTTAGCAAAACAATGAAAGTAAGGAAGAGTACCAAAACTATGGTTTGTCATACTGAGGGAAGGGAAGGTGCGGGAAGGGAAGGTTCGGGAAGGGAAGGTTCGGGAAGGGAAGGTTCGGGAAGGGAAGGGAAGGGAAGGTTCAGGAAGGTTCGGGAAGGGAAGGGAAGGTTCGGGAAGGTTCGGGAAGGTTCGGTTCGGTTTAGGAAGGGAAGGGAAGGGAAGGGAATCTTCTGCATGGTGAGGAAGACAGGCCAGGATAAATGCTAAATTAATAATCCTAAACAGTCATGGTAGTAGGATTTATTAATCCTAAGCATTCCAGGTAGATACTTTTTGTCTCAGATGTTGGTAGAAGTTAGCAGGTATTATCTGTACAAACCCCAGAATTTTGAAAACCAGCCATCATTGGTGTGTTATGTAGTTGTGTAAGAGGTTATATATGGTTCTTGCTTTGCATTTGGCAAATGGTTCTCACTTAAACATTCATTTAGCATGATTACTTAAGTGAACCATATAAGGCTATTCCTTGGAGCTGCAAAATTAACTTGTTATAGTGATGCACTATGCCAAAAGCTAATTTAGGATCTACTTAGGAATTTATAACATTTATTTACCATGCCATTTGAATAAGGCAACTTTGCTGACAAGTCTTAGCTGGCCATGGATACATGCTGTATCTCATCTAATGCTCCCGAACATTTATTTTTCTGTTATGCACTGTCACCCCCCTCTTCTCAAGGCAATGTGAGAAGATAAGAAACTGTGTAGAGAAGCAGAAACCCACTGAACCCTGTGAAAAGTGTCCTCTTCTGCATGAATGAGGGGAGGACTTTGGACTTTTGAGAGTTATGCTTTAATTTAATTGAGCATTGAAAGAAATACAAAGGATGTTTCCCACTCTCCCTCTGATTTGAGTTGATCAGAGACACAAACCAGGGAATGTTTTTCTCTTTTTTTGTCAATTCAACCAGAAGAGAATGTTAAAAATATTGAAGGATTCCCTGCCTGCAATGTCATCCTTGGAGATAACATCCTGGGGATATTACTTAAATATACACATGCATTACACAGCAGGTACTCTTCCTCAGGTGTAAGATATCCCACAGGTTTTGTTTGTGGGCTTTCCCCACCTCAACTGCACAGCAAATTGCTTCTGAAGTGAGACATGAGGTAAAGCAGACTTACTGATTCATTGAAGCAAGTTCTGCTATCACTAAAAAAACTCGCAAGGGTTCCTTGGAAGAAAGGAGTAGAGGCAGGGGAAAGCATTGGTGTTGCTTTCTGCTCAGTCACTTCAAAAGCTGGTTCACTGGCTTATGTTCAGTCAAATGAGGGAAGCAAATCCAGGAGAGCTCCCTCTAGCCAGGTTATGATGCTCCTTATTTGTCTCAAGAGAACCTGAGATCACAGTCTGCCCTATTGTATCTTTTTACATTTCATTTTCTGTGCGACCAGCCTTTGTGCAGAAAGCTCCCTGTGCTGCTCCTCCGTGCTAGCTTCAGCTTTCTCCTCAATCGCAGCTCCTTTCCACTTTAGCACTGTAACAGTTCTCAAACAACAAGAAAAATAACGAGGGGAAAAGTTAATTTGTGTCTCATTGTAGATACTAATTGCAGAATGCGTCGTCTTTCTTTTCTCCCTTTTCTCCCCTTTGCTGACGCACATGCTCTATAATAAGCTCTGTTACTTGGAGCCTGTAAGCCTCTGTAGTAAGCTGAAACTGCTACTATATTTACTCACTTTCCACATTTAGACAAAGGCTATTTTTAACCGGAGTTCTATTTGCGGGGGCTGCCAACGTCACTTAATGTTCACATGCATCTTGGGCATCATATGCTTGTTATTTTTATTTACTGTGCCTGTGCCAGGTCTGCTTTTTTATGGGAAGAAAGAATGAGAATGCTTCTTCAGGCCAGTTCTTGAAAGCTCTTTTGTACAACAGCAGATACACAGATAGGCAAAGAAAAAGCAACTCAGCAGTAGATTTGGCAAACCTGCTTTTTAATGGCTGGCATTTTTTACCTCTTGGTCTAGTCACAAAGCTGTGTTCTTAGTCCCACTGCATTTATGAAAGGTGAAGATGTTTCAAAGGTATGTTAATTATTCTGGTGTCTCCTTGGAGGAGCCATGAGCTCTTATTCTGTGATTAGGGATGCCGGGGACCGGGAAATTATTATGATTCCAGTACTGCTACCAGGTAGTTAAAATAGATTATATGTAAACAATCAATGCTTTTTTCTGATCCTCCTTGTTAATAGGTGCATTCTTTGGAACTTGAATGCAACAGATGTTATTTTCAGATAATTAGTTCAGATTTTCAATGTAAGAGTCCCATGAAAAGGCTGAAAGTACTGTGCTGCAGCCATAAATCAAGCCTGTAAATCAGGTCCTGTACACAGTGTTTTCCTTATGGGTTTCCCTGCATTGCTCCAGTGACCTGAACTTGACCCAAGGGAATTGCCCTTTGCAGAGGTTTGGAACACTTCATTCAGCATGCTGACTCAGGATGCCTGATTCACTTGATATTGCTATCATCATATGCCCAGGATTTTGAGATACCCACTACCCACATGCTTTTGTAGGGAATAGGTTATTCTCAACACACAAGGTGGTATCTTTAGTCACACTAAATGATTAGTTCCTAGAAAGGGGTGGAAGTTAGGGGAAAATCCTTTAACACTTTGCTGTCAGCATACTTAACTGGAAGATTTTAGCAGGGAATTAAATTACAGAAGAATGGAACCTCCTAAGGTAGATTTTATTTAAGTTTGAAATGTTTAAGAAATCTTACAGGTTTGGTTTGTTGTTTGTTTTTTTTTTAATCTCTCTCAGTACTTCCTACTCTCAACATTATTTCTGTTTTCAGAATGATTTCAACATGAAAGAGACTTACCAAGCCTCACATAAGTCAAGATTTCTGTGTGCTGATCATAACAGAATCAAATCTTTTATGTTTTCCTGTAATTAATTTTTGCAGTGCTGTTTCTTTCCCCGCTACAGCAAATGTTTTCATTTTCATAAAAAAAAAACCCCAATGGCTTCTAATTGTCAGTAAAATAAGGTCTGGGTTTAAAAATCAAAACTACTTATTTCACATCTGTGCTTCCAGAACTGGGCAGCGAAATGCCCACTAAGTCATGGACAGGTGTACAGACACGGTGGGAACTGCACACACTTAATTCTCTGTGGGTTAATCCATTTACTTAGGTGACTAAGTATGAATGAATTTACATACCTGCCTTTATTTAAAAACATGTCAGCCTAATGATATTACCCTGTGTGGGGTTATTTCCATGGGAAATTATTTTCCTACTGCTAGCTGATGCTTTTTTTTTAATAGTTTGGAGACTAAAACCAAACCTGAAACTAAATGCCAGGAAAAGAAAGGTTGTTAAAAATCCCAACTAAACACCAAATAACTGCGTAACATACCTTTTATTAAAAACCGTGTTATAAACAGCTTGTCTTTTTCAGTCCTCTGCAGTTCCCGCTAGGCTTTAAATTTACCCTTAGACAATAAAATGGATTCTGGACCTAAGGGTCACCCCAGGCCAGCACAGTGTGTGGTATCTGTGTGGCTCTCTTGCTATCTCATGGTTCCTGCTGGTGGATCACAGTAGCAAGGGTAACTGCTGACCTGACTTATTGAGATGAGAGATCACATTTAAATTTTTTTGTTATAACTTTGCTGGGCGCGTAATTGTAAACAATCTGTCCCATGTGTGGCGTCTCTGATATCCTCTGCCACATGACAGCTAAAATTGTACAAGAAAGAGCGTATGTAAGCATGCTTTTGGGGGCAGGACCCAACTTGCCTTTGTCATGCCACCAGCATGTGATGTGCACATGGCTCACCAGCGACACACGGCTGTGCGTTTCAGGAGTGGAGGGAAGCTCATCTGTATTTTCAAGGTAAATCCATCAGTTACGTTGCACCGATAAGGAACGAGGACAGAAACCATGTCTAATTAAAAGAGCCATTAGTGTCTGCTGTCCCAAGCTACCTGTAGCAATAACTTTGCTGTAGGATTATGCACTGGCATAATCCTCATCTTTCTTCCACAAAAGTATTTTCTCCAATGTTTTTAATGCTGTACCCAGGCAAGTTTCTGTGGTGTATGCAAAGATATGGTATGTTTATGTGTGTATGAATGGGTGTTTTCCTGTCTGTTCTCCACCCAAGGGTAGGTGTGAAGAAGTCTGTAGAGATCAGGAAATTTCAGTGACATCCTCTCACTGTGTGATACAATTTTCTATCTTCCCTCAGCAAACAGCAGCAAACTTTGCAATTTTTATAGTAGTACTGAGCTTACTCTGTGGCCAAATGGCAGGCAGGTTGCTAAAAGAGAAAATAGACTCATAAATGAGCCTCAGCAGCCTGCTGCCAATATATCCAATTTTCTACAATATCAAATATTTGCACTAGACTGTGTCAGGAGGAGACTTATCAAAAGCAGAAAAAGAGAATCTTTTTCATCTGAAGAGCCACAGTGGACGGGAGGCAACGGGTTAAGCATTACAAGAGTTTAAGCTGACTGCCAGCCCTTGTGCTCTGCTGCTTCGCAGAGGTTTCCCTTTGATGGAAAATATTTCAGTGACAGAAGACACTGGCAGCTGAGGTAATACACTGCTGCTGCAGGAACCTTGTGCTTGCCAGAGAAAGCCAATGGGTGAGACAGTTCTGACAACAGCAGTGGCCGGCTTCTGTCCCCTGCCATGCACTGCTCGTGTGAGAGTGCGTGCTGCAGGACTGGTGGGGTGGATTGCACTGGGAAATGCACCAGATCAGGGCAAATTTGGATTATTCACCTGTTGTTACAGTGAAAAGCATTTCAGAGTAATGGCAAACAGTCCCCTACGTTATTCACTATGGAGAGGAGCACCAGGACAATGATTATGGATCATTTCAGTGCAACTTGAGCCTTCAGAGCAGATGTTTTACTGCCTTCCCCATTGATTTTTAGAAGCATTCAATCTATATATGTGTATATTGCAGCTTAATGCATGAGCTGTCAGGAGACAAAACCTGTAGCACCAGTTCCATTTCATGTGACTAATCAAACTTGCCCCCTTGTCAACAACATCCTTTGTTGTAGGAAGAGCGTTTCGTTTGTACTGTTCAAAATGTTCATTACGGTTCACCAGAGCACACTGATGTCCAGATCCCCAAAACTGAGCCACAGACCTGAAAGCTATCCCAACCACCTTTTGTAAGCTGTGAGCCTGTGATGTTTGAGCAGTGTAAGAAACACTGCTGGCAGTACAGGAACATGTACACAAACAGTTCACCCTCAGTGCCCCGGTATATTTAGGTACACAAAGGATTTGGAATGGTATGTGAAAGATGTAAGGTTTTATTTTCCTCACACTAAACTCTCATTAATTAAAAAGAAATTGAAAAATTAACCTCTTTCAATCCAAAAAGAGGAGGTTACATTATTGGTAGGCAAATCAACAGACTGGAAATTTTTGGTAGAAAAGACTGCGATCACGAAAATTCATTGGCATTTTTCAGAGCAGTTGAACAAACTTTTCCTTTTCTATTGAATTCCAGTATTTAGTGGCTTTGAGGAAGCATTACATCCAGGCATGTGAATTCAGAAGCCATTTTACTTAGAGAGTATAATTAGTGCTTTTTAAATTCACAGTACTACTTGTGGAAAAAACTTGCAGAAGAAACAAGACAGTAAAAACATTATTTAGAAAAAAAAAATAGTCTTATATTATTTGACATACCCTGTTTTAGGAGTTTCAGAGACAGGTTTTAAGTAGAGATGACATTATTTAAAATAGATCCAGATTTCACATATCACAGAAATAAAAGCATTTTTGACCTGAGGTTATCATGTTCGAAAGAAAAAGACTATTTTTACTGTTTGGATTTGGACACAGTTAGGAGTACACATGAATATTAGAATCTGGGCTTAGAAGCAAGGTAAAGGCAGCGTGAGCTGCCATGGAAGGAAGTAGTGAATCAAGGACCTTCATTTCCAGGCATTTCCCAACATTGCTTTTCTTCAGAAAGAGATTAAGGTGGCATTCAGTCCTTAGTTCCAGTTGCAATATTGCCAAATCTAGGTATTAAAAATCAGGAGAATAAAATAAATAAATAATTAAATACATAAATAAATAAATATTGCATATTTCTGTTTGCTGTCTGGTGTTTGAGACTTAATATGGGTTATGTTTTCAGTCTTTTCTCTGCAACCAGAAGAGATTGAGACTCTGAGGGCAAGAAGTTGAGGGAAGAAGGAGATCCTCACAAAGCATTTGACTCCAAAATCAGTGCTTGAACTGAAGTCCCAAATATTAGGAGATCCACACAACAAAATCCCATGTGTCAGAGCACATTACAACAAGCTTGTGGGAATTTTATTGAATAATAATTGTGAAAGGACACCAAGAATAATTTTGTTATATTCCATATTACTAAACAACAACAAGACTATCAACAAGAGTTAAATAATATATTTTTTAAGAATTAGAAGCTCCAAAAAAGAGCTTTTATTCCCTGATCCGGCTTTTATAGAGACCTGTCAGCAAATATACAACATTTCAGTGTTCCTGACACATTGGATTCTCTGTATGCCACATGTCTGTCCCCTGGAATAGGCTGTAGCATAAGAACAAGCCAGGATAAATGAGGACATTTGTTATAGCCTGTGAATCCATCCAGCCCAAATCTCCAGATACATAAACAACACCAGGTCCAAACATCTTGTCACATCTGCTTTGTACACCAAACAGCTGGGTGCACAGATGCTTTGGTCTACTGGAGCATCTCAGGCTGAGTGCATTCTTCTGTGTGCTTACTTATTTGTTTTAATTGGTTTTGATGATTTGACCTAAATCGCTTCAGATCTAGCTGGAGCACAGGTACTTTTGTGGCTGACTGTGACAGCTTCCACGGGCACATGAGAGGCAACAGCAGTCACCTAAAACTTCTGGGTGAGAGTTCACCACAAGCAAGCCCTGAGCTTAAGGACACTGGCTTCAGAAGCAGGAGCATTGCTCTCTGAGCTAGAAGACACTTCATCACATGTGATGAGGCCCTGCCCCCCACAAAACAGTGGAAAAATCACACTTAGAAGCACACAAACAGTTTCTGGGTAAGGAAGTGAAAGTTAGAACAGCTAAATTACATAACTGTTTACATTATGCATAGATCAGACATATTTATATACACACATATATACATAAATATATATATATATGTGCGTATATATGTATTACATACATATGTATTTTAATGTGTGATGGAGCATCTTGATGATTTGTCCCTGCCCTGCCCCCCAAACCTATTCTGTCATGCTACCAAACCACACCACACCATACCACACCACAATTTACTCTCAAAGCTGTTTGAAGGCAGAACTGGGTCTCTCTCATCCACACGGGTAAACAGCCAGAATGCCAATGAAGACTCTAAGTAATAGAGAGCATTTATTCTGAAAAGGGATAGGCCCAGTGGCTCAGCGATTCCCCACGCTACTCAGTCTTCTCTTGATCCATTTCAGACTCACTGGGAAGACCCCCCTTGCAAACAGCACCTCCCCAAGCACCTGGCATGCATGTCAGTACTCCCTCACTGGAAATATTGAACCAGTCCAATGTTCCTCAACTAACAAAAGCAGAAGCAATCACAGAGCTAGATGGCCTGGCTTCTGGCCAACTTTAATTAATTGAGTTCTACCAAGCATCACACATTTACCTCCAAAAAATTTCAGTTCATATTAAAGGAAAATCTTCTGGGGAAATGAACCACCAAATCCCTGTCAGTACCTAATCCCAGTGTTTCCCATTGCAGGGCAATATGCCTTAATTGCCATTTCAACCTCAGACTGCTCCCACATGGTGCTGAGCCCACTCCCTCCATCCCATGTTTGTTTTCTCTATCCATTTGGGAAGCTTCATACTTGAGGACATTCCACATGTGTCCTCCATGCCATAAGCATCTACACAGAAGTGACCCAGCTGGCACAGACCTTGGCAAGTTTTCTAGCAGGCTTCATAAACATGTGAACAGTCCTTTTTCATTTGATGTGTTTATTTTAAAATCTAATATGTAATCTTTTAAAAACAAAGAGGAAGGGGTCGTGCTGCTTGGAGAGGAACTTTCCCTAACTGGCAGGCCAGGGAAAGTGCTTTGTGTCTATTGGCAGTAAGCAGGCAGGAGGGAATCCTGTCCTCTGTGTCCCCACCAGGACATTGGCTCACCTCTAGTCATTCTAGATGCACCCTGACATTTGCTAAGTCAGACTTCTCTTATGTCTCTGAGCACTGTTCACGAGGCACCAAATTACTTACTTCTGTCTCCTGGGAACACCTCCCTGTCATCAGTCCTGTGCCACAGTGATACTGCATCACGAGTCACTTAAGATTAATTACAATTGCTCCACATTTACTGAACCTTGAAGGATCAGATATCGCTCCTCCTCCTCCTCTTGCCTTGCTGTGATACGGAATTCACACCCAGTCCAGCACAGCTACCCGATATTCTTTGAAGTTACCTGCTGTTATTTATAAGCTTTGAGATCTTTGTGACATACTACTAATTCTTGCATTGACTAAATTTTTCATTATATTTCATTTTCCTGATTTCTGACCCAAACCATGGGAAAAAATCAGTCTTGTTTCATTCAGTGCCAGAACTTGCACAAATTAAGTAAGCACAATGCTGTCTCTTGATGTGAATGGCAGAAAACTACCCTAGTGTTCAGCACTGCTTGTATAATTTTTTTTTGAACATCAGTGCAAACAGTTAATTGTTCAGCTCACCATGCACCAGGAGCTGTACTATGCCACCAAATTAGAAAGGCTGATAAACATTTTTGCCTCAGGTAAATAATTTGCAACAAGAAATGTATTCCGTGAATGTAGTTTCTTTTCTGCTCAAGGACTGTCTCTGGGAATGTTGCTGTTTCCTGGAGATGGCTGTAATAAAAGCTAAAATTAACAAAATAGGCGTTACTATAGGCATTGCCAGTAATCTTGCAGGAAATGAAATAAAACCCCTCAATCTATGCATATTTGTGCATGCAAGATCATGGTTTGATTTCCTCCCATTGCTCAGGGTAGTTAACCTCCATCACCCGAATAATCATG
Organism: Parus major; assembly: GCF_001522545.3. Classification (NCBI taxonomy): domain Eukaryota; kingdom Metazoa; phylum Chordata; class Aves; order Passeriformes; family Paridae; genus Parus; species Parus major. The sequence continues at coordinate 91,361,772 of NC_031769.1, forward strand.
CAAATCAAACAGGAGCCTTGTGAGAATGCTAGTAAAGTGTCTTGAATCTGTTCAGACACCGTAGGCTTATCTTTATCCTTTGAAAGGCTGTATTTTGTGAGGCTGAGATGGTGCTAAATGGTAAAATTTCTACTTCACAGGGGTTTGAGTGCCAAATAAAGGTAATGCACAAGTATGAATGTTTGCTGTTTCCCGCTGTGGAAAGAAGATGACTACATTTGCAGTGCTGGAGGTTCAGATGGGAATGGCAGAGAACGTATGGTTGATATTATATATTATCATTTTGTGTCAAGGATTTGGAATGCCATCTCATGGGTGATGGGGTGGGCAGGAGGGTGAAGATAGAAGAGTGTTAATAAACAACCTTATTGCTTCCTACTCCTCATAATTTGTTTGCTTTTTTACAGAAGAAATCCTCTTCGTACCTTATGTCAATCATAGCTGAGAATATGAACTATTTTTCCTGTGAATAAATGAATGTGAATGTATGTGAATAAAGTAACATGCCATTTCCTATCTGGAAATTATGCATACAGTTCATATGGTGAAAATCCATTTTCTCCTTAAGCCCACATTGGTGTTTCAAATGCTGATGTTCTTGTAGACACGAGGAAAAAAAAAAATCGCTAGTTGGAGTTGGCTTAAAGGAAAACAGTCAAGATTCGCAAGACCATCATTTGGATTGAGCAAAGTCCTTTTCCTTTTCCCTCCTTAGTTGTATTCAAACAGCCTGTCAGTTTTTAGCCTTCTTTGGAAAGTAACAGTCAACAGTCGTAGCTCTGCCATGCCCGGGGACCAGCAGCTCCGAGCCGTCTGTTGGCCGGGACGGAAACAAACCTGGGGCTGGGATAAGTGTGAAAATTCTCAGTAGGGAAGCAGCTGTGTTTTGATCCTCCCAGAGCATCTTGGAAACTAGCAAGGGGAATGATAATTATGAAGACGATATTATAATATTCACATTTAAATATATAGGTTTTATAGTTGCTCCCTCTTCAATATGCATTTGCTCAGGCACAAAAGGTCACGTGTGTGCGAGCTGCATATGCTTTGCCCCGTGCCACAGCAGACAGGAATCACGTGGATGGTATGTGAACATAGCTGTGACAAAATAAATACCCAGAATAGGGTTTGGGGGAAAGTTTGTTTCCCCATTCCTTGATAAGTGCCACAGTCGTATCAAAATTCAGTCAGTACCCACGTTTCTGATGCTGTGGAGTGCCTTGGAGCCTGCTTGCAACATGGAGGCTTGTTTTGAGCACAGCTGCAAAACCCATCATCTCTGCAAATGGTAGAAATTTACCCTATCCCCATAGATAATGCTCCATCAGGTTGATTGGGTTACACCCGGTAAGAAGAAGGGGAGTTGTACTGGCTGCCAGCAGGGAAGAGAGGACATTTTATAGGCACCATAGACTACTGAATCAGATTTCAGGTTTCTCACTATGTTTTGTAAAGTTTTAAGGCCTGGCCCACCTATGCAAGAAGATGAAGAGCTTCACACCTGCCTGATGAAACGCACACACTGAGAGCATGCATGCATGCAATGTGTACAATAAAGTTAATGTGTCCATTAACTACACATCAAATGGACAATGTCTGTACAGGCCACAAGTAAAGGTGTGGTAGGATCTGCCTTGGATGGGGTAGGGAAGAAAGGTGATCAAGAAGGGCTGATATGACTCATACCACATCACTCAGTACTGACAGAAGTAGACCTGCTCCAGTATTTCTGTGAGTTTGATTCTTCTTTTAACTCCCCTCCTGAGTTTACAGTGTGTTAGTTTTTGGTGCTTGAACTTTCACACCTGTTGTTTGTACACAGAGTATTAGCACAATACTCCCAGATGTGTCTGACTTTTGTGCTGCCATTAGGCTATTTCCCTTTCTTTTTGTGAGAGACGGACAATTAAAAACATTCCCACTATTTGTAAATTCTCCTTGTGAGGAACACAGCAGATTGCCTGGATCTTCTGCTTGTTGTTCTGGCTTCAGTTTCAGAACTGAATGCACTCCTTCTGCTCCGTCTGTTTGAGTTTTGACAATGCAAAGGATGAAGCTGGAGGAAGTCCCATATATAAGCGAGGTCTATGCTTCTGCTTTATCTCATTTTTAATTGAATTTCAATTGGATTCTGCTCACTTTTATGTAACTCAGTGCAGGAGGATACAGGATTTTTGTAATACACTTTCTGCAACTACAAGTTTTCTCTAGTCACGGAATGATAACATATAACGGGCATTATATTTAAGCACAGCTGATGTTTTCAACTAGTACCCTTTTCCTGCAAAATAAGTTGTTTTGCACACATTTGATTTATAAAACATATATAGGAGTAGCTAAAAACTTCACTTGAATACATTAGCATACATTTTTCCTTTTAATTAACTGCATGTTAATTATTCATCCAGAAGAAGGCAAACTAATGCATTTCCTTCAGCTGACTATGCAGTGTGCTTCTGTAATATGCCTTCTTCTTGTCGGACAAAGGACCAAATCTTCACTTAGTTGATGTATGTAGGTGTTCCCCTTCATTACAATCTCTCACTAGAAGCCTTCTCTTTCAATTGGATTTTTTTCCACAAACTTCTCCCTGAGAAGACTGTGTCTTCTTACCCTGGCTTTGTCTTGTAGGTTAAGATTCTGCGTCCTTTCCTTTTGCAACAGTACTCTGCTGATAAAGCCAGTGCTGCAATAAGTGCTTTTATTGTCAAAAAAACATTCCTGTAAGAAAGTCTATCAACATAAGCATGATAACTTGTCTATGCAGTATCTTTATGATATTTCAGATTTACAGATGACTTTAAAAATTCTTAACTGTGCAATGAGTCTTTTAGTTATTAATTAAATATTAATAGCATTCTTTTGTAGCTTCATATATGTCAGGTTTATTTTGTAGAATATTCTGCAATGAATTATAGTTGAAGTAAGGAACACAATCAGCCTGAAGTAGGAGTTTAAGTTTGCTTGAATAGACCAGTTACACATTTCTGTGTGTATTATGAAACCAACAAACTTTTATTAGCAAAAAACTTCACTTGCTAAGCGCTGGTTCAAAGAACATATGTCATTATACACTCTTTTTATAAAACGAACAGGCAAATGTAGAAAACTTTATAAGCTCATCTTGCAGCTTCTTTGAGTGTATAACTTAGCAGTTTGCAGGATTGAATACTATAAAAGAAATTAAAAATTCAATTAGAGCACAGCATTACAAGATCATTAGAAGTAAAGTGGTTGCATTGTGCTAACTGAAAAATTCTGCTCTTTTGGGGTGTTGTAACTATGCCTGCTGCTAGGGTGGACTACATGGGTGGACCTGTGAGTTAGATGACAGCCGTCTGCCTGGGGAATTCAGAATGTTTGTTCTGCTGGAAACACATAAGCCTAAAATTTGTGACATGCAGTGTAAATTCATAACATATTAATTCAAACCATTAAAAAGAACTACTAATAAAAAGCCCTGAAAAAATTCTGCTACCAAGCCATGCCAGCTTATCAAATTGAGACAAAAAAACCTGACCTGTTCAAAAACTATCTGTCAGAGAAAGGAAAGCTTACTGTACAAGCTTGGATTCAAGCAGAAGAAAGGGAAGGGTCCATGTCCCCAAGTCCAAGCTATAGAAAATCAGGTGATTGATCTTAAGCTGTCATGGCAAGTGAGAGAAGGTCAGCTTTACAGGTGTGGCTCACTCAACCCTTGGAGAAGCAGCCCCCATGAAATGGGTCACCCCACAGGGCTGCTGGCTTTGGTGAAACACCGAGCTTTCCAATGGCTAACCTGTGGGGCAAATCCTTTGTCCTTGACCTCAGCCTGTTCTCCTGACTCTCTTACAGAGATGCACTAATTTTACAAGGTTGTAAATCTAATTTAGACATTCTCAGGAAGGTTATAATTTGTCACTGAGGGTTTTTTTTGTATGTATATAATGTTTCAGTGTATTGTCACCTGTGTTTCAGGTGGAATAGTTTGCACCCAGGACACGTGCCAGCAATGCTGGCAGTTTTCTGCCTTTGGTCCCAGATTATGTCCCTGCACCCCTTTCTAAACAGTTGCATTATGCAATCAAAAGCCAGAGCATGCCAAGCCCTTTGGCATAGCCCTGCTGACAAAGTCCTCCATTCCCAGGACAGAGAAGGGCAGGGCTGGGCTGCAATGACCCAATCACTGTCTTTGCTGCACAAGGCTTTGCAGCCATGCCGTCTGTGTGAGCAGGAACAGGGAGAAAGGCTTCTCTCCCCACAGATCCCAGCCCACCATGAGTTTCAAGGTGGACAGATGGAAGCCCCATTGGATCTAGCTGTGTAGGGAGTGCAGATTAATTGCTATCTGACTGTCACAGAACGGTACCAATTTCAATTGCCTGGGAAGCACTGCCTGTTCCAAGCCAAAGGAAGAATAACATTTGCCTGATGCTATTACTTTTCTGGTTCTCCTGACTGCAAGAGGAAGAAAGAGGCATGGTACTGCTCTGGAAGCCTGTTCCCCCAGTGAGGAGAAATAAAGGCACCCTATCCTGCAGGCAAGTAATTTTGCTAGTCTGCTATGCCAATTACCTGTTTCTAAAGCCCTTTTAAATTAGATGCAACTTAATTCTGTTTCACTTTCAGGTCATAATACTGTTTAGAAACAATATGGAAAGACAGACACAATAATAAATGATGTCTGTGGTTAAAACCAGAGAGGGCTGAGGTTTTCATCTTTGCTGCTAGCCCCTTCACTGCTGATGGCCCCTTCACTAGGCTTCAAAGGATATCCAGTAGAGTGGCCCTGAGTACCTCTTAGCACCTCTGCCCCTGGTGCCCATGCTGTGACTTCACAAGGTGGTTGCTGTGTGTCAGCACATTATGGGACCCACTTAGGCGACCGCAAAGGGGACTTGCAAGTCATAGCTCAAAATGGCCATGAGACTTTGGTAAACATGCAGAGAGAGGGTGTGTGAGGCAAGAAGGGAGGTCTGTGCCTCTTGGCTGCTACCCTGCTTGCTGAGCAGTGATAACAGCAGGTCTCACCTGGGATGTGCCAGGGGAAAGGTACGTGCTGTCCCTGCTGTCTCGCGGGCATAGCTGCCGATGCGGCGGTGACCGGTTACGTCTGGCAGATGGGGTCCTGGAGTGAGAGCAAAGCTGAGCTGCTGTGCAGAATAGATATGAGGCACAGTGCTAGCAGCAGAACAGAGGGAAAAGACCCAGTTGTGTGAATTTCCCTGTCTCTCAGACCTCGTAGGTCAGCATCTATTGAAAATGGTGCTTATTATTCTGGCTCCCAGGCTTCTTTACTGATCATCTTGAAGACATTGCCTTGCCGCAGTAAAATAGTATTTGCATAGTGCAGGATAAAACTTAGAACTCTTAGTTCTTTGGATAAGGCCTAGTATTTTTTAAGAGTTTATCTTCAGAGCTTAGACAAAAGCTTGGGTGCATCTCTGTCTGTTTAAATCGATGGATGTGTGCACAACTCCACTGAAATTTATCTCGATAGAAATGCAGTTAATCCAATGTAGAACGGGTGTAAAGTCAGAATCGGGTTTCAAATAATTGTTTGAGTCTTGAAATTGTTACATGTTAGTATGTAAGCCACACTAGTTTATTTTTACCATTAGCTAATGTAATAAAGTATTTGAATTTTCTCCTTGTAGAGGCATGTAATGGGCTTTAGTGAAGTTAATCATGTGCAGCCTCAGGTGACTACTGCTTGTATTTCTAGTTTATTTTCTAGTCTTCTTTTCATTCTCCCTTATTAATAGATGTACTGAGGTTTCAGAGGAAGCTTAACTTTCTAAAAGTCATTTCTCTTCAACTAGCTGTGACACATGCCTGGCTGATGGATGTACGGGACTTGTTCTCTCTGCAGATGAGTATCTGATTTCATTGGGAGTCCTCACTGACTTCAATATTGCTGAGACAGCTGCTCATCTCTTTTTTTTTCCCCAGTGAGGAAGCACCATGTACTCACTCTAATTACAAATCCTATGATCTGGCCATTCTTCAGGTTATGCAGCCTGCCTGTAACTCTCCCTACTGAGGTTTTAAAGACGATCTGGAAGTGGAACACCTATTCACCCCAAAATATTCCACTTCATTTATTGCTTCATTTTGTGATGATCCCACTTTGATGTCTTTACTGGGGGCAGAGGAGGTAATAAAGTAAAAGGTTGTTTGTTTATTTCTCTTTTCAATTTAGGGAAAGGGACTAAGAAAGCAAAATTATGACTCCTTGGCCACTGTTTAGTGTGTCAGGATACAATATCCAAGGTATGCTTTGTGCCTGGTCTTAACAACTTTGCAGAACATCCTCATTTTTGATGGCAGGAGGAGTTCTGTGGTTCTGATAGGTGCTGGTGGCTATGGTGCAAAACAACTATTGTAAATGGTGCCCACGGGCACTATGGTAAGGATGAACATGCAAAAACTATTTATTGTATTTGTGACTTTACTAACCAGTTACTGTTTAATGACTACCTAATTAAAATTCTAAAATAAATAGGTGGCAAATAACATTAGAAAGTCCATCCCAGTCATATGGAAGTGTTTTGATTGTCTGGAGCTTAGTGATGGTGACAATATGGTTGAGTGTTACATGGTGAAAGTCAGAGGGAAGGCCAACAGGACACATATCCTGGTGGGAGCCAGATACAGACCATCCAGATAGGATGAAGAGGCAGATGAAATATTCTGCAAAAAGCTGGGAGAAGTCTCACAATCACTGGCCCTTGTTCTTGTGGGGGACTTCCACATGCCAGACGTCTTCTGGAAATATAATACTGCAGAGATGAAACAGCCTAGGCAGTTCTGGAATTTGTGGAAGATAACTTTCTGACACAGATGGTGAGGGAGCCAAGGAGGACAGGCACCCACTGGTCCTGGTTTTTGGGAACAGAGATGGCCTGGTGGGTGCTCTGACGGTCAGAGGCCACCTTGGGTAAAGTGATCACGAAATGATAGTGACCTTACTTCTCGGAGAGGTATGGAGGGGTGCCAGCAGAACTGTCACCTTGTGCTTCTGGAGGGCAGACTGTTTTTAGGAGGGCAGTTGTCAGAGTGCCTTGGGAGGCACTTTGCACTGAAGGGCAAAGGTGTCCAGGAAGGCTGGATGTTCTTCAAGAAGGAAATCCTAGAGGTGTACAAGCAGACCGTCCCCACCCGCCAAAAGACGAGCCAGCAAGTTTATGTGGTCAGTCATCAGAGCCCCTTAGGAGGCAGTCCTGAAGGGCAAAGGTGTCCAGGGAGGCTGGACACCCTTCAAAAAGGAAATCCTAGATGCATATGAGCAGGCTGTCACCACGTGCCAGAAGAGGAGCCAATGAATTTATATGGTCAGTATTCTCGGGTATGGTTTTGCCCAATATGGTTCATTTTCACTTTACAAGATGATGACATTTCTTACAACACCTTTTTGGCCATATGGAATTCAAAGTTCTTGATAAACAGGCTACTCTTCCATGCTTTTACCTTGTATTCCTCCCTCTGATGTTTGGAGCAATTTCTTTGTTGAAATAAATAGGTAGCAGAGTCCATCCAGTAGATCTTTGGCTGCCTTTCATAGATCTATCTACATGTACTTACAGCCCAACACAGTGTGACTTTGTACTGATCTTGTGCTACTCTGAGTGGTACTTCCCTAAGTTTATTTTATTTTCCAGGAGATAGTGCTGACTGCCATCTGCCCATCTAAACAATCCAAAAAAAATCCATTCAGTTAGCTGTTAGCATCCCTGTTTTTCTTTCCTAAATTGCATTGTTTACAATTGACCCTATACTGATGTATTCTTTTTTAAAATATCAGTCATGTGGCTGAACAGTTTGAAAGATACACTTAAAAAAATAAAAGTCCCCCTCCTCCCCCTTCATTTTGGATGAATTCCATGCCCCCTAAAACAGATACTGGCATTGGCTGCTGCCATTTTACACTCTTTGTGCCCTGTTACGGTTCCATCCTTTTCCTTTCTGACAAAAGCTTCTAATATGCATGTATCTGGGAAAGTTATTGTTTGATCCAGGAGATTCCAAAATTATGCTATTTGTCTCGACTTGCAAGCAGCCTTGTGCAGATGGCATACCTTTGGCCCCTATCTGATAAGCATGCACAACACCCAGAGACACGCAGTTGTGGTTACCCCCTTAAGTAGTCTTACTAAAAAAGACTATGTAATATAAATCAAAAAGCAAAAATTAAATGACTGAGTGAAATCCTCATCTCACTGAAGTCTATAGCAAAGCTACTTCCATGGAAGAACAAAACTGCTTTATTTATTTTGGACTTCAATATTTATTTTTCCGATTTTGACTTAAAGGAAAACTTTTTGCATTGACATCACAGTATAAAAAGTACTGTGTCGACAGAACTCACGTCTTTGAATGGTAGGTGACATGATCATTATTTCTACCTTGTCATGTGAAGTTCATTTAGAGTTTGCAAACTCAGTTAAAGTGTTTTCAAGTCTCAGTTAAATCACACCATAAGGGAAATATCGATGTATACATTTAAAATGTGCTTATACATCTACAACATAGTAATTAATCCAGAAAACTAGAAAGCAAAGCAGCAGAGCATATATAAGTATCCTCTAAGTCTAGAACAAATGGGGGCTGTAAACTGGCATATATTAATTTTCCCCATTATTGTTTTTAATGTCTTTGTAGCTGAACTTAGAAACAGTGCAAAAATCTGCTAAGTTTTTATTTGCACTTTGCTGCTCTCTGGTAGCGTAATAAGCAGTACAAAAGAGGAGCATTTGAAATAGTCCCAGATGTTCAGCTTGCTAAAGCACTGCACATGTGTCGGCTGTATTTGTCGGCTGTATTTGGTATTTTTAGATTTCTTTGAGATCCGAAACCCTATCAAACTCCAACAGCTTTTTCTCTGTGAATCTTCAATCCATGCTGTGTGGCACTCATTTGTGTTGTATGACGCCAAGGCAAGGGCTGAATAATCAGACACCCTGGCACTTTGATAGATTTTCTGAAACTACAGAAAAAAACCTGGGCTTAGGAATGCATTCTTTCACTCCTCTGGTAAGATCCAGCCAGTCATATTATCCCTAATCTGTTATGGGGTTAAAAAGAAGGAAAAAACCCTCTTAATGCATTCTTCTTCCTTGTAAACCACATACAAATTTTTATATGCCTCCTGCCCTGATTCCTCAATGCTCCCCCCTGCTCACTGTCTTCTCTCATGTAGGTTATAAAAAAATTATAGTGTTTCTCCTGGGCACCACGAGGTTGAACTGGAAAGCACATTTAAAGATGACACCTGTTCTCTATTTAGAGCAGATTCTGAATTTCAGCACATATGCTTGCTTCTCAATAAATGCAGTAAAACAAATTGGACAAGACTTTGCATCTCCTTTCTTCCTCTCTCCCAGAACTTCTCCATCAGGCTTTTCATATCATCTCCTTCTCCTTCCACCTCAACAGCTCATCCGTGCTAGGACGCACATGTTGATGCTTGTTTCCCACGCTGCTCACTGCGAACATTAAATGGCTGATGGGATCACCTTGTTACACCGTTAGGAAACGTGTGGTGCCTCTGAGGGAACACTCACAGCTCCAGGAGCCTGCAGTGGCTCGGTCGAAAAGCAAACTGACAACCAGGAGCTGCAGCTCAAGGAGAGGTTCCTCCCCACCCCTGAACCAGCATGGGAGGTGTTTTCTCTGCTATTTCCAGCTTTGGTGTGAGGAGTCTCCGGAGTTATTTTTATGATGGATTTATTTTTTTTTACAGCCTCTGCATGCCCCTCCTGTACACTCTGTGCTGGCTGCCCAAGAGCTGCTGAGTGACAGACAGAAGGAGGGACGGTGGCCAGGGTGGTGGCATGAGCCAGCGGGACGTGTGACCCACGTGGAGTCTGTGTTACGAAGCGGAGCATGCCTTGGCAGGACTGCCTGGTCACTGACCCCACACTGGCTCAGATCACTCCTTGGTAAAAGATTCCTTTCTGGGAAAGGGGTCTTAAGATCCAGGCTTTCTGGGTGTTGCACTTTGAAACCATATTAGATTGCTGCTGCCGCTAGGGCCAACGCGATTTGGAAGGCAGGAATTCGTGTGTTGTACCATGTCTTGTTAAAATAGGTGGTGCTTCTGTGCAAGCACTGCGGCTGGGACAGCTGGCCCCAGCAGTGTGGCACATGCAGCACATCTCATTACATCAGAGATTTTGAGCTGAAGCGGCCTTAGTGGGAAATACCTACTACGACAAAGAACCTTAGCCGCCAAAATAAAAGAGCTATAGGGCCATAAAACCATAGAAAAATTTACATTAGAAGGAACCTTTGGAGGTTTCTACCTCCTGCCTGGACCAGGGCCAGAGAAGGTTGGTCAGGGCTTCATCTGGTTGAAAACTGGAAACCTCCAAAGACAGAGATTTTCCAGCCCCTTTGAATGCATTTTCCCAAAATCAGTGTGCAATTTTGAAGTATATCTCAGGTCTTCAGGTAAGAGTAGGACACACTTTGCTCCTCTGCTTGGAGAATTCTGCAGTACCTCAGCTGCAAGCATTTAGGTCAGAAGTTACTCCTGTGACTACAGCAAATGAACGTGGCTAAATTCCAGAGGGTTTTCCTGAAGCTTTTACCAAGGCCAGAGGATTATAAAGCCACCAGTTATGAGGACAGTGTGAAAATATGCCTACGTAACAGAATCTGGACTAGATGTACCTCTTGGATTAACTTCACCTCTTGGATACTCACCAGCTTGCTGTGAGAGGATCCAGACACTGGATCTTCCACTTGAATTTTTATGAGGTAGGGAGACAGCCCAGGCAAATCCTCCAAATGTCACTGTTAGCTTCTTCTACCTACTCCCTAACACCTGCTCTAGAGACTTCATTGTTGGAATCCTTAACCTGTGTCCAGGGCTTATTCTTATGTATTATTTTGTATCAGTATTTCCATTGTTAAGGTCAATACTCAATTTCCACCTAATTTTTTAAGAGTTAGGGATGTTTTAATGGGAAATACATACAGGTGGGCGCATAGAGCCTTCACGTAGAGTTTCTGAACTTAAAGGAGTCAGTTACTTAACTCAAAATTACGGAAGACTTTATTAGTTCTTGCTGAATTAAAAAGATCACAAAATATAGTGAGTGCTGTCTTTCCTTGGGAGCAGGGCAGAAAGTTCAAACATCAGGAAGGCAGGATCTCCCATTGTCCCAAAAGGCTCTCACACAGGCCTCTTGCTCAGGAACTGTTGAACCAAAGCCTTGACCTGAGAGCCCAGTTTGGAGTCTATCACAAAATTCATAACAAATTCTCAACCTTGTCACAGTTAAGGGTCCGTCTTGAAAAATTATGGGTTTCAAGTAGCAGGGGAAATTCACAATTAAGTTACATTTTTAAGAAGAGGAATACTATGAAGTATTTGGTAAGAAAGGAATGGGAATGCCACTTTACTGCAGCCAATAAAAGTCCAGCAGCATTAGCGTGCAAATGATTTGGAGGTGAGATACTTGCATCTATAGAACTGTGAGTGAATGAGCAAGTGAAGAAACATCTCAGCACCAGGGAGAGCAGAGAAGAGCAGTGCTGGCCCATGCCATAGCCAGAGCAGTGAATGTAGAGCTGCCTGCTGGGTGTGTGTAGTTACTCCAGTGAAAAAAGACAGGAAGCATTGTGACTGGCGAGCTTACAAGCTCCAGTGTGTGCTGTGTATTGGGAGTTGTGGTGATGGCCCATTTCCTCTCATGCAGAGGTGCATCATAAGGCACCAGAAAAAAAACCTCTTTGCTTTGAGTTCTTTAAATGTGAGATAACATAAAGAGTCAATCATCTGTATCCTTTGATAAAGAATTGGTATGTGGGAAAAGCTCCATGTTTCCAATGGGAGTGGGATGAGTAACCAGCTGAGTCTGCTGTAGCCAGTGGCTCTGTGATTCCCAAAGCAAAATTACTAAGAATCTTGCCTGGTGTGAAAAATTTTAGTCTTCAAAAATGTACTTTTTTTTTTAGTCAGAAAGGCAGAGGAGATAAAGCCCTCACTCCTTACCAAATACACAAAACAGTGTCAACATGGAATGTATGACCTGATTTCATGGGTGACCTGTGACATCTGCAAATGCAAACAATCTGAGCCAGACCTTAGAGTCTCTTTAAATCCAGCTCAGAGCTAATCAACAGAACCCAGGTCATTATCTGTCTAGTCCTGAGGCAAACATCAATGCTTGGCCAGATGAAACATCCACTAAATCCCAGTTTCTGTGTTGGTTCCATCTCCACTGATGATAAAGGAATCCTATTTCTGATTTTAAAATATTAAAATTACCTTGTCCCAGTAAGAGTCCTGTGAATTAGGGCAGTGTCCATTGTGGTAAACTGTGGAGGGCAGATCCATAAGGGAATCAGAGGGGGAGAGTTTTCACAGTAATTCTCCAGGAAGGAGTAGCCACCAGAGGGAGAGAACACTCAACCCCATGATAGGACATTTTCATGCTTAGCAAAAAAATTGCAACAAAACACATAGGGTTAAAAATGAGAATTTACAGAATATACATTAGATGAGCTTCACAGATGCAGAATTAATTCTTGGTTTTGTTACAAAATAAAATAGAAGGAGTATTTTATGAAGCTATAAGAAAAGCACAAACAACCCTCAGTGTGTTTTTCTTCATCTTGGTAGGTAATCAATTTAAATGTTGAAGAAGACCAAACAGAAAATTCTTTTAAAGAGTTAAATTGAACATATTCAAGTGGAACTTGTTCTCTTTGTATATTCATGTGTTTTGTATTCTGGCATAATTATTTTAAAACATGACTAAAATACAATGAGTTTGATTAAGATGGTTTTAATAAGGAGCACAGAAAATGTGTCTGTATGTAATAATAACAATGAGCCTCATATTTTACAGTTTAATTTGCTGGGTCAACATCTAATGCTTTTCCCATTAGCATTGGTGTGATTTGATGTGGAAAATAAACCCGTTTCCCAACAAACTTTAGGAGATAACAAATATTTAATGACACCCTATGTAGAAACAATAAATAAATTTGAGTTGCTCTTGGACTCCTGTGGAAAGAGGTTGTGAAAATTTTATAAGTTGGGAATTAATAAATTATAACCTGGTTGTTAAAACGTGAATCACTAAAGACTGTTGACACCCTTTTCCTTTCTCTAATTAGAATTTAAAAATAAATAAATGAACAAATAAACTTATCATGTTTAGTGGCTAACTTACTTTTCTGCACAAGTTACAAAAGTAATGAAAGTTGATCATATACAGGTCTCATATTTTCATTTAAAACTTAGAATTTCTGGAAAAGACAGAAGCAGGATAAAGGACCAACAGGATAAAACATAACCCATTTGTAAAAATATGTTGTAACTTAAAAAAAAATCACCCCAAAAAAATCCTGGAGCCTCTAGATACCTTTTTATGCTCTACATATTAAACAGTCATGCAAATTTTTAATGCAATCTTCATTAAGTAAAGCACAGTTACCTCAAAACACATCTGTATGTGCCTTTATTTATGAACACATTCACATTCAGAATGAGCAGAAATAAACAGCATAATGATGATACAGGGACATTGGTCAAAACAAGAGATGTACTGAACAATCTGTGGAGCTCAGACATTTGTCTGGGAAAAGATGGGCGTTATGTAAATGCCTGCCTGGCTCTAGCAGCCTCCTGGGTCTTCATAACCATCTGTCTCTGCTGAGCTCTACCTGGACTTATGTAGAAGGACCAGTTGATCCTTCTAGGACTGTAAGGATTCAAGGATGAAGAGAGAGAAAAGGAGGGAAAGCAAACCTTTTACCCTCAGAGCAGAATGAAGGCAGGCTTTTCAAAAGTAACTGAGTCGACCCTTGCAAAATCAAAGTGTGTAATCTTGTCTGCTTGACCATGCTTTCACAGTCTAGGACAAGATAAAAGAAATGTGATAGTAAATGACATTAAAGGATGATTGGGCAGGCCTTTCATCTTCCACTTAATGTTATTTCTGGTATTTTTCATGATCTGGCTAATCCTTGTGGCCATTTGATCATCTCTTGTTTCTCCTTTCCTCAGTATTTATGACTCATGATGTCATCATGACATCATGGAAACCTGCTTTACGGCTGAGCAGAACCAGACCTTCCTTGCAGCATCCTGTGTCACTGTCTTTGCATGTCAGATTACTTGAAATGGTGGGTGCAAGTCTTCTGGCCCTGTGAGGCCAACTCAGACTTTCAGAGTGGATCCTGTTCTGATCTTCCCTTGTCCTGTCTCTGTGTGGTAATCCTTAGATCAAGGGGAACATCTGGAGCCATTGGAGAAAAAGGGACAACTGAATGCAAATAAGACATCCAAAACATCCCAAAACATAAAATTTTTGAACCCATGTTTGCATCATGTCCATCCTTTCTGCAGACATGCAGTCTATTTCAGATATATATATTTTTTATGAAACTAAAAGAGGAGAAAATATTTTCCCATGGAATTGTTCTGCTTCTGTTATTCTTATTATGGTTCTAGTGGTTGCTGTGATTTAAATGATGAGCTGTATGTGATTATTGTTCAGTTCTGGACAAGAGAAACACTCTGTTGTATGCAAGAGGAGTGTGAAAAAAAAATTGAGAAGTTGTCATGGCTGAAACACTACCTAAGTAGTGGTTGTTTCTTTCAGTCATATGTTCAGTATATTTTTGTAACATGCTGGAGCATTTCCTGCTTTTGCATGCATGAGTTCTAGCTTAATTCAGTCAGCTGAATTAATGTTATTTTCTTTAGAAAACAGATGAAGACTTCAAAGACTTCTTGGTTGCTTCAAAATGTTTTCATAGGGTAAGGTAAATGAAAATAGATACTTTCTTGTTCTAATGAGACTGTAAATAATTTAGGTACTTTGCATTCATATAGACTTCTATTACCAGAAAATTCAGAAAAAAAGTTTAAAACCTTAAAAATTACAATATGAATTAATTTTACATTTGGGAAAAAAAATGAGGCTCATTCTTGATTATCCTGCATTGATTCACTTGCCTTTTTTGTTAAAAATGGCGACATATTAACTTTCCCATTTGTCTATAACCCTCTCTTTATTGTATCTCCCTGGCAAAAAATCTATCTCCCACCTGGCTATTATTTGTAAGGGAATTATGCCTACTTGAGTTCCCCAGGAGATACCTGTTGGAAGTATGGTAGAAGACCATGTTCCTCTGGCTGAGCTCTCGCCATTTTTTCTGCCGCCAAAAGTTTGTGCACAATGATCTTTCCAGCAGCTAGCCACTTGTTAATGAATGGGCACCATCAGTCTGGAAAGCCAGTTTCATCACTGGTTTATCATCACTGGTGATAATTTTGCCCCCACAGTTTCTCACAAGGCAGGCTGAAGACTGAAGGAGCCACTAGTCTCCAGCTCACTGCTCCCAGAGTTTAACCATGCTCGAGCCCCCTCACTGTGCTTACAATCCCAGCACCCACTTTTATAGATACACATCTCTTGAGGTCAGAAGCAAGATTAAAGCTTGTAATGGATCTTGGGAGCTTAATTTCTCAGTAACAGCCCAAGGGAAGGTGGAGTTGAAAGACCTCTGGAATGGTCCTGCACCTGTAGCTAACAGGATGACAAGCAGAGTTGATGGTATGGGGAAAATTTAATTTCTTTAATTTCTATGCTGTTGTCCATAATGGGTAAACAGAAGTCCTTCACAAGTGTTAGCAAGTTTTTTCCAAAAATTTAATGATTGGTAAAAATAAGATAAAAAAAGATCTGGCATTTCCTAGGCTGATTTAGGAAGTAACACTGCTGACCAGAAAAGACTTTTAAAAATATGATTTAAGCCTTACTAGTGTATTTCAATTCAAGGATTAATTTGCTTCTCACTAGAGGCTTGGTATCACCCTGTTTGCAAAGAGTAATTAAAAAAATTCATTAGTGGGGATGGTAAATTCTTCTGCCATTTCAGTCAATGTTGTAAGGCAATGTACCCTGGAGCTTTGCACAGCTTGGCACTTGCTATAAAAGAGGGTATTTCTAATAAGATTTACATTTATTAAGACTACTGTGGCTGCTCCAATCTTCATCTTCTTGAAGCTAAAGGGAGAATTCTTACTGACTTGACACAGAATCTGACCCAAACAGCAGAACAACTTGAAATAAAAAGCGACCTTATAGCATCCCTCATTTTACTGGGATAAGAAATAACTTTAAACCAGCATTTTTCACTTGGATATACAATGCACATGCTCATTCACTCGTGGAAACACTTGTTGGTATGGTTATTTTAAAATAAATTACCTTAAAATAAGTTACATCTGTTCAAAACACATATGATACAAGACACAAGCAAAGGCACTTGGTTTAGGACAAGTGCCTAGGCAAATTACTGTCCTCTTTCAGCAGCTGGCCAAAGCTCTGTAACTTTGGATCCCTAACATAAAAGTTTTTCCCTGTTAGACATAACTGTGTAGATAGAATCAAACTGAGTTTTGTTTGTGATGTTTGTTATTTTTTTTTGCCTGTGACGTGCACTTGTTGCGTTCCTTTCCCTGATCAAATACAATCATCAGAGAAAGACGGAATGATATGAGGAATTCTCTAAGCCATGGCCTCCTACCTCAATAAGAAGAACAAATTTTCAGGCTGAATCACTCTAAACACCACCCGAGTCAAACCAGGATCTCTCACCTAATTAGATAAGTGTAGCAGACATTGTGAAAAGGGCCAGCTGCTGAGGTGTTCCACTGCCTTAGCTTGGCGTGGTTGCCATGCACGTTGTTATCCTCACTGATGTCTCCTTTCATGGAGCTATGGGTTCCATTATACCAACTGACAACAAACCAAACTTCATGATACTTATTTAGATTGAAGAGAACTTACTTTGTGATGTTCTTTTGAAGAATTTGCCCTTTTCAGCCAATAGACTCTACATGAAAGCCTCCCAAATGTCTTGAAACTCATAGGCTTTGCATGCTGAATTTACTCGTGTGTTTAGAGAAGACAGAATATAAAGACATCAGTGGACTCTATAGCAAGACAGAATATCTCTTCTGCTGATGTAAGTTGATTGTGGCTGCCTGAAATGTCTTTTTTCTTATGTTATTGGCTTGGAAGAAGTAGAAGAATTCGGTGTGTCATTTTCACTCCCTTTCTCCCCTTGAGAAAGATCATCAGGTACTTTCAGGAAACCTTTTTGTTATTACAACAGGTAAGAAAAAGGCCCAAGAAAAATTATCAAATTCATCTGTACTACTTATTCATTTATTCTTTTCTTGGCATCCAGCATCCATTTTTTCCTAAATAATTTTGGGAGTTGTTTTTGGGAGTTTTCCAGAGATGCATACAATACTGGACATACAGTATTGTATCTCACAGAGTCTTCATCATGCAGTAAAGGAGAAGAGCAATCAAAAGCATCATTGGAGCTAAACACTGGATTTCATAGAGGCAAATATGTATAAATAATTGTCTTAAGTATCCCAAGTCTTTCTGCATGAAGGCCTATTTTTCACTCTGAGTAAAATAGCCAGACTGGTATCTGCTCATGAGCCAAGTCACACACTTTTATTCCTATTGTGAACAAGAAAGAGCTTACAAACAAAGATTTAATTCTTTAGCTGAATAAATAGTTTCTTGGCAGCAATTATAAGGGGCTCAAAATGCCTATTATGCTTTGATTATAATTATAATTCTCACTGAGTCATCAACTCCTATAGCAAGGACTGGTATTTCTTAATAATGAAGAACTGAATTTTTAGCCTTGAAGAGTTGTCTGTCCAGGACTGCAGAAATGTATTAAGCATACAGATAATGTGAATAAGTGTTTTTCTGCACTGCCATTATTACTGTATCATTTGGGAAAAGGAAGTATGTCTATAAATGAGTAAGCTGCTTATAGCAAATACATTATTTCAGTGTTAACTTTTTTTCCAAATTATCTATGGATGACATCTCAGGATGCTTTTGGAAAAATTAAGTGTTTTAAGGTATTCCCTTGGCTCTTTTTCAGCCATCTCTGTATCTGTTGTGCTCTTTCTGACTCGAGTTGCCCAGCCACACAACTAAATGCAAGATTAATCTGGCAGATCTTCTCCATTCCTGTGGGCACAGCAGCTTTCAGTAACCCCAGCAGTTGGGCAAACACTTGAGGAAATGGTCAAGATTGATACCTGGCTGTCACCATGGCAAATATTAATGGATGTCTTTAGAAGGCAATGTTTAAAGTTTAGCAAGCTGGCATTTTTCAGCACATTTCTGTCAGATAACTCCATAGCTGCTGCATCTGAGACACTGCAGTGTTGCCACAACCTTGCTGACAGCTTTTAGGAAGCACTTGAGTTCTGAAACAGCTTGAACAGTATCCAGGAAAGTTGGGAACCCCAGGAAATGCATTAGTTCTTTGTCTCTCTTTTAAAATAACATTGGATTGACATTAAAAACAACATTCTTTCTGCAGTCACAGTTTTAGACTGTGACCTCAAGCCATGACCATCATTGGCTATGAAGCAGAGAAGGATCAGCGCGAGTAGACCTGGAAGCTGTGTTATTAAAGGAATCTGATCAGCTGAGCCAATATGTCTTTGGAGATTCAGAGCAGAACATAGAAGAATGCTTTGTGCCAAATCAGTCATTAACTCTCACCTACTCCATCTCACCAGACCTCTTTTAGGAAACAACAGGGACAGCAGTGCTACCACTCTCACATTTTCGTACTCAGACAATGCACAAAGGCATGGAAGTCCCTGCCCAAATGCTTGCTGGAGCCAACAAGGGGCTTCCACAAATCCCAGGAGAAGGAAGGAATCTTTGCATCTCCTCTCTCTTCATTCCCCCTCTCATACATATATATATATATGCACTATCAGGTCTTTATTTAATGGGAATTGAATTTACAACACATTAAAACAGTGTGTGGTTTGCATAGAAAGTGATAATACGGATTTAATTAGTTTGATCTTGCTTTCTGTGCTAAAGCTGAGTATATTTAAATTATTTTTGTGACATTTCTTCTCTATTTGTTTTGTATGTATCATAAATAATAATACAATAAGTTTTCAGATGTCTTTTCTGGTGGCTATTAGGCTATGAAGCAAAATGGGAGTGCTCAGTGGAAGACTAACAATAACTTTATTGTTACAGTACATTTAATTCCAAACAAATCTGCAATCTAGATGACTTTACAAATATTAATTCTTTCATCCTGGACATGCTGACACTTTTTGCATATGTCTGCTATAAAAACAAGTTCAGAGAAGTACAAGACAACTAACTGGGACAGATACCCATTTAACCTTACCTAGACTGCCAGAACTTGAATGAGTAGTCCAGGGTAGCTGTGCCAGCTCCTCTTAGTGGAAAGCTTATATAACTCACCATCCACCTCTGTGATCAACTGCACTAATCCAAAGGAAAGGGCAAGAACACATGGCCAGGATCAAAGAACAGTGGGAATACTCTTTTTCAGGGCTTTGGATTAGTTTAAGCTAGGTCAGAAAACCTCACCTGCTTGTTATAGCTAGAGAAGCCCCTTGTTTCATTTCCAGGTGTGCTTTACTTTTTACGCCCTTACAAGTCCCTTGTATTTCAATTCTTCAAATTAAGACAAGAAAATATCAGGCAGATCACCTGAGAGGCTTGATATTTATAAAAATAACATTTTATTTCCAATTTCTTTGCAGATAAGAAGCACAGAGATGTATTATCAGTATACTGTTGCTCAGCATAATGGAGTGGCTGTTGACCAGCTAAGAAGATGCCAATGTACCAAATAGAATCAAACTGACAGCAGGCAAACTGAGAAAAAGTGAAAGAAAAGAGGTGATTATCTGAGAAGACATGACATTAGCAGAGCTGAAATCAAAGGAAATCCTTTGAACCAAAGAGCTTTCTGCTCTCGAAATCTACCAACATCTCACTGGTTCCATGTTGAGACAGCACAAAATTTCAGTGATCTGTGTTGCACCTAAAGGCTAAGCAATTCTGAAATACCCTGAGTGGGCTCAGTAAGACAGCAGCATGTCTCTTTGCCTGGAAAAAAACAGTCCAGGGCTACTACAGGGTTACAGGGAAGGAAGAGTTATTTTGGGGGACACCACTAAGATTCAATTTGTCATTCTCAAGGAAGATGATGTACTATAGTAATAGAATGATTACTGAAACTTGAAGAAATTTATTAAAAAAAACCCTAAAATATTGGCACAAAATTTGACACAAAAGTCTTGAAACTTACAGCAAACACTATTAAAAGTTACCAGAGGAGAGATGACAGAAAATGCAAAATAAAAAAAAAAAAAAACCTCAAAGATAATTTACACATATATATTGTGGTATAAAGAAGCAAGGGGGTCACACTTGTTTTTAGAAAATACGTATACATTCTGGAAAAATCCTCTAGGAATGAGCTCAATGGAAGGTCAATGAAAATGGAACTCAGGAAGAATGAAGAAGAACATAACTAATTGATAAATATATATATGTAATTTATTTAGTTATATCTACTACACGGTGTATTTCATTGTTTACCTAAAAGCACCATGCAGACAAACTATGGGGAAAAAACATTTATTTTTTTTAACTTCGTAAAAATTTTTGGAGGCCTGTATTAGACTCCAATATTTCACTCAGTTACCTGAGAAGACAAACCTCTGTTTGATATTAAGCTAAATCTAAATTACTAAAAAATATTTTTTTTCAGCTTTATTAAATCTGAAATTTTTATGAGAAAATCTCAGACTTGGTAAGTCAGAGCAATAAGTATTAACACAGTACCTCACCAGAAATTCACTGTCTCCCACTTAATCAAACCAGGCTGACCAAGCTGGTGTTCAGTTCACAGGATGCTTCATCAGATGTTGAAATTGGTGTTTTTTCCACCTGCACACCAGATGGAGCACAGTGACAGCGACCTTAGACAAGGGCTGGTTTCTCACAGCTCTGCTACAGTCCACTGTGTGAGTTTAGGGCATGACCAGGCATCCAGGATCAGGAGTGTCTGGAGGTATCGAGGGAACCAGTCGGTTTTCACGGTGCTTTGGTAAGGAACGCTGCCCACAGGCTATCTCTTCCTCTGGAGTCCCTGGTTTTTGTGAAAGGACTGGAGGAAATTGACTTTGTAGCTGCTATCAAGGGTTGTCATTTGGCAATCCACTGCCATCACTCAAGTCCTTTTGTACTTTTAAAGACTGTCTTGTATTTGTGGCAAGGGAGCACCCTCTAGACACTAGACCAGCCTGTGGCTTGTTCTACGGTGTGGGACAAACAAGATAGGAAACCATGGACTTGGAACAATGATCTACTTCTCATAGGCAAGACAACCTTCCCAAGGTGCAAACTGTTGTGTTCTGTGACTAAATATAGCTCAGAACATGGGAATTTCCTGCTGTATATGCATTTGATTAACTTTGATACTCAATATTCAGTTTAGTGTGCTGTCTAGTGTAGATATTTATATTTTTATAAATATATAAATATTGTTAATATAATACTAATTAATAATTATTATCAGACATTAATACTTATTAATAATTACATAATAATATAATTAAATATATTTATATTTATCTGTACTGAAGAAAAATACATGGAAATATATTTATTCTCATTTTAAAAAAATTCATTATTGGCCTAAAGTCAGGACTTTCATAATTTGAAGTTTCTGTTTATTTCCTTGGACACTGAAAGTTGTTATGATGAAGATTTTTCTAACCTGCCATTACTGTTATTGACAGTTGTCCTTTCATCTTCGTGTCTTCTCACCTCCTTGCTCAGACAATCCTTTCTCCTTTGCTTCACAAGTCTCTACTCTTGGAGACACCCTTTTCCCTGGTACTCAGCTTTGAAGCTATGTCCGTGGGGATGTTCATCTGACTTACTTAACAGAAAAAGTCTAGCATTCTGTGAAACTTAGATGCCTTTGGGTTTCACCACAGACTGAGATCCAAGTTTTTCTAAGATTCATTAACCTTTTTACAGGGACTTGGTCCTGTCATAAAAACCCAAACCACTGCTTACTTTCATTATCAAGGACCACAGGAACCCAATGGCTTCATGACATTTTCACAGACAACAGTTTTTTTCTAAATTCAAGTAATCTACAAGCCTTGTAGGAAACTCTGGGGATGTGCATACATACAAATCATATACAGAAAAACTTTCTGGCTACATATAATACTCTAAGGTTTGTTTTGTTTTAGCCTTAGGACTTGAATTATCTGTAGTATTGTATGAGTTTTAACTTACTTTTAGCAATTTTGCTTAAAGCTGTCTCTCCTACAGCATAAATGCTGTCACATGGTTTCATTTTATCTTCCATGTGCACACATTTTGCCATTTTTGGTGTATCTTTCACAATCAGCTATTGGAATAAGTACTGTATCATTTATGTCTGACTCATTAACCATGCAGACATTTCTGTTTCATTTGGTTTTGCTCTTAGTAAAAAAAATGTTTTATCAAAATGGTAAAGCTGAGCAAATAATTTACATCAAACACGTTATCTTCCTTCTCCTTCTGGGAAATCTATGACCAGATTGCACCTATTTCTCAATTATTAATTACTTACACCTTTCCAACACCGACTAATCCATTTATTACTATATGGATTAATTACAAATATCCTAAACAAAAACTAATTTCCTTCACTCTGTAATTAGTCAGCCAGGTCAGGTTGCTTTGTCTCAGATCCCTGGGCCATGTCATGTGCAAGAATTCTTTACTAAGAAAACTGAAAATACTAGTGGCAGTAAAGTGGACAGTCTGCAAATGTTTACAGAAATACACAAACTGTTTCTTTCCAGGTAACTGGACTGTGTTTTGGATAACAATTTTCATTGACATTTATATGTCAGGTTGTGAGGACGTTTGTGTGCAGTATGGAAGAGAGGCCTTGATTTGTACATTGGTGTATGAAGCTCTTTTTAGTATCTGGAAAAGGTCTGAGTGACACAAAACTCAATATATAGCATCTCCCAAGTGTGGGTCTCAGATGTCACCCTCCCTCAAAAAAATGCAGTGAAATCAAGGTTGAACTATGGGTGCTTGTTCAGGTAACACCAGGTTGAAACCAGGGCACATCTTTCTGCCATGGTTTAACCCCAGCCATTCACCAAGCCCCCTACAACCGCTCCCTCACCCCCTCATCAGCAGGACTGGGGAGACAATTAGAAGAGCAAAAGCTAGGAAACCTGTGAGTTGAGATAAAGACAGTTTAACAGGGAAAGAAAAAGCTGCACACAAAAGCAAAGCAAAACAAGGAATTCATTCACCACTTCCCATGGGCAGGCAGCTGTTCAGCCATCCCCAGGAGAGTACGGTCTCACCACATGTAACAGTGACTTAGGAAGACAAATGACATCACTCCAAATATCCTCACCTTCTTCCTTCTTTCCCCACTTTATAAACTGAGCATGAGGCCATATGGCCTGAAATATCCCTTTGGTCAGTTGAGATCACCTGTCCCAGCTGTGTCTCATCCCAGCCTCCCGTTCACCTCCAGCCCCTTGCCAATGTGACAGTATGACAAGCAGAAAGGCCTTGGCTCTGTTCAAGCCCCGCTCAGCAAGAACAAAAACATCTCTGTATTATTAACCCTGTGTTCATCACAAATCCAAAACATAGCCCCATACTAGGCACTGTGAAGAAAATTACCTCAGCCAAAACCAGGACACTGTCTTTGGGAAAGATCAACACCTGCCACTGCTGTCCCCAAACAAGATCACCACTGGCATTAATTCACCTTAAAGGGCAGCAATGCCTTCTCACTGCTTCCTCTGAAGGCAGCACTTCAGGAAAATTGCTCCAATCTACTTATGAGCAAGTCAGAAGCAAGTGTGGATGTTCATAACCTCAGCCAGGTCTGCCTTGCGCCAATTGCAGAGTTTGGGGTGCTTCTCCAAAAGCACCACCCTGAATATCCCTTTGGTGAGGGAGTCTGCCGATTACAGATGAAGTGCTGGGCTTCTCTCAGCTTCCCATTTGCATGGAGACCAAAGGAGTTTTGTCTTCTAAACAAATAAATTTTAAAAATATCTGAGCAAATCCTGTAAAATGCAGCTTAGTTAGCTGTTTAAAAGGATATGAGAATCTGGCCATATTATGCAGAGAAATATGCAACAAGTACATGATTTTAAAGGTGTCTGAGCACAAAGGTTTTCAGAATTGAACTTCTTCACCCAGACCCATCCTTTGAGCCTGGTGTCCTCTTAACACACTCTCTAGGGAGCAGATCCCTCTATTAGTAGTTAGGGTGCTATTAGACCTGTAGTTGATGCAGAAAAATTTGAAAACTGACACGGCACTCTTCAACCTCTCAGCATGGATTTGCACTGTTCAGTTAATAAGCCAGTAACATTTCAAAGGGTAAGGAGAAAAGAGGGTTAAAGGCATAACTATAAGCCCTATCAAGCACAAGTGCAGGAACCAGCATCATTTCCAGCTTTAAAACAAGGGATTGTTTCATCACTTGGATTAGCCTTTTAAAAAAACATATTCCTAATGGTCATAACATAAAAAAGATGTCTCTGGTGGAGCTGTGCTTTCTATCAGCACCCATGTTGTCTGTGGTAATGAATGTGAAAAGATATTTCTACTGAACTGCTGCCTGGGCTTGGCTTGCTGAAGTTGGCCAAACTGCAAGAGAAATTAATGCATTTGCATCCATGACCTGCATCTAGAACCGAAGTGTACTTCAGGTCACATCCCAACCTACAACAGATAGGAGGAAATGACAATATCTACCTGATAATTTATTCTAGGAAAGTGCTCTGAGTGGCAACAATCAGCGAGATATTTGTCTTCCTTATTCAGCAGTTACATGTTCTCTGTTCTCTGCAGAACATGGTAATATTGTGGGGTGATTTCCTTGCTGTCAGCTTATAAAAATACGACACTAATTTGTTGTAGTTGGAGTGGCTTTGCTGGGAACCCTTCCAAAACAGTCAAATACCTACATGGACCGACTTGGCTGCCTGGCTTACTACATGCACTCTAAATATGGCAGGGTGAGGCGTATTAGAACATACCAGCCTAGTCACCATCTCCCTGCTCTTGTACTCTGCATAGTAAAATCAATGCACATTGTGCTCTCAGGCTCGGGCTATTTTTAGGTGTTTTTTTTCCACTCAGTCTGCAGCTGTTTTCAGTCACAAGCTTCTTTAACTAAAACAAATACACAGTCCTTGGCAAAGGAGTGGTTGTAAAGAGGACAGAAGTGTGCACATGAATCTTGTGCCTGCCTCACAGAGTTTTATGTAGGAAGGGCCAGAGGGGAGCAAAGAGGACCACTGTGTCCTGGGAAGCCAGGGTGAATGCTCACCATCATGAATTAGTTCAACTTTCAGTCCTCTTCCAGAATGACTAATGGAGGGCAGGCTCCTCAGGGCTGAAGAATGTGGGAGGAGGAGAGCTGGAATGCTACCAGACTGTGCATTATCTGCAACACCTACCTGAGAGATACACACAGACACCTTCCTTGATGAGCCTTTTGCCCTTAGTATGCACAAGCTTCTTTGGCAGACTATGTAATCCCATCAGCCCTACTGAATTGCTGTGATTTCCTCCTTCTCTCTCCACCTCAGGGAACGGAGAGAATTGAAGGAATGGGAAGTTATCACATGGATGCTTCAGAACCAACTGGTTTCTGAACAGGAGATGTGGCTTTTGGAACATTTCCTAATCTCTGCAAAATAGAGATCCCCTCCAATTATAGAAAGGAAAAGACTTGATTCTTTCTTCCCCACTGCTCCCTGTCTTCTCCAAGGCAGCAGCATTGGAAGTCCCCAAGGCCAGAGCTGCAGCTTCAGTGTGGGAATGGCTTGGTTAGCCTTCCTGCTAAATAAGAGTGGAAGAAAGCAGATTGATCCAACCATATCTTGTTTGGTAATTCAGATTGTTATATTAGGGTATGTTTGAAGTCAAAAGGACTTATCAGTAGTCAGCCAACTGCTCTTAATGCTGTTGGTCAGGCTCAGGTGATGGAGAGAAATGACATGGAGCGACTGTATTGTTTGAAGCTTCTCCCATCCGTCAGACTGGACACCTCACAGTCTACTGTGTTAACAGATAAGGTACTGAGAAGACACAGGTCCCGAGATGCTTGTTAACCTTTAGTGCTGCATACAGGCCATGAACACTGAGAAGCTGTGTTTCCTCTCAAAAATTTCTCATGTTATAAATTATCATGGTTATGCCAGTCAACATGAGAAGACGAGCAGACAACATATTTTCTCCGTCACTCCATTTAATTCATCTGAGACACATCACTGAAGTAAGGGAAATATTTTAGTGGATAGTGTGTGCTAAGCTTGACAAGCAAATGTTGGAGGGATTTGGAGCTCAAATTATAAAATCCCAGTTGACCTTAACCCAGCACAGGGCACGATTCTGACATGGAATAAGGACCAGAGTGCCTTTCAGCTTTATTCTGTGATAAAAGAATACAACAGGCCCTTCACAGTGAGACTGGTGCAAGTAAAAGAAGTATAAGCTTAGCTTTCTCTGTTTTCACCAAGCAGAGTACTTACCACTACATAAAAAGCTAGCCAGCTATGGTGGTAATTAGAAAAAGCTGCATCGTGAGAGCCATTTATGCTCATCTTTTGACTCACATTATTGAAAAATCAGCTTTTTTGTTAGAAACTTTCTCACACTGCTCTCACACTGTCCATTAGGAGAAGCACTGTCATCCTTCACGTGGACTGTCTAAACCACAGGTGTGAAGTGCCTCTTTGTGCTATACTATCAAGTTCTTCAGTAGGTTTTGTATGAAAATCAGACACTTCTTCATGAAATCAGAAGTGCCCAGATTATATTTCACATGCGTGAGTTTCCTTGTTTTTATTAAAATTAAGTTTGCTCATTTGCCATTTTCAAGCTAGTTTGAAATGAGGATCACCTTGTATCCTAGGAAACACAGTGAGAATTTTATATGTGATCACATTTTTATCCATGTTATGAAAAAGCAGATGGTAATTAGGTACATTATTCATAGGAAAGCTTGTTGAGCGCAGTGTCTGTATGGTTCCAGCTTCGATTAGAACTTGTTTGGAAGAACTACTTCATACCTTTCAATTGCCCCTCATTAAGTGCAATCATTACTCGTCTGTGGTCCCAGTGTGCTTTAATTTGTGCAAACCAGCATCCACAATATTATATAGAAAAAAACCCCAGCAAATTTCTGGGGTCCCTTTCATTCTACTTGACATCAATGTGATCTTTCTGTCCATCTGAATTCATTATTATTTATTGCAGCTGCAAATGTGCCCTGTGAGAGGCCACTTGGCAGCAGGAGAGGTGCAGAGCTGTCATGTTTCAGGGACAGCACCTGAACCATTGGAAGAGACCAATTCACCTACTTAGGTATAGGAAAGGACGCTGAGAGCACACTGGGCCACTTTGTGTGAGGAGGGTGGGTGTCAGGACTCCTGCATCTCCAAGCCTTCCACCATGGACAGAGTGACAGAGCAGAAAAGGCACAGCCATGCTGCAACAACAACAACAACGAAGTGTCTCCACTAGGACTTGTTAGCTCAACAATGACAGGGAAGTAGGACCCACCACACATAACAGCTCTTGTTTCTCACTGAAAAAAATCTTGTCAGCCTAGCCCGGCCTTGCACTCAGGCTTTCTCCAGAGAATTCTCTGTAAAAGAAACCCAAGAAGTCCTCACAGATGGCACTCAGACTTGGAGATCTCCATATGGAAAATATTTTTGGAAAGACAAATAACTGTAACTGGGTCAGACAAGGCGATTTTTTTTCATACTGCCCCTGAAAATAAAGAGGGATAAAGCTATTGTTTGTCTGCTTATGCTAGACAGAGGCTTCTGTAACCTTCCACAGCATGCTACAGAGGGCACATAAGGATGTTCAAGTGCATATTAACTCTTGTATCATGCAAGAGGTTATTTGATCTTATCAGATGCCTGTGTTATTTATTTTGTGGTTGGGACACAGCAGCTTCTGCTACGTCATCTGTATTTGCTTGTAAAGAAAATTATTTGAGTGTTTCCCTTAATGACAAACTAACAGTCTCATGTCTTCTCTCTCCTCTGCAGTAGACAATGCACTTAGACAGTGCCAACTGTGTCCTGCAGAAATAGATTGCTTTGAAGTAGAGCTCAATAAACAGATGTGAGGGTCCAAATAAACCTGGCAAAGTATACACTTGACTAAACAATGCAACAGCATATTTGAGACTTTTTTTTTTCTGCATTTGAAATGTTTGCCAAGTCCCTGACTGATACAGTAGATATGGTGGTCCTCAAAGACTCAACATAGCCATCTTAAGTCCTTGGACTCCTAGAAGAAAGGCAACACAAAACTGCCATAAAATAAAAATAATTCAAATTCAAAATCTCTGATTTGCTAATGATGAAATTGAGGAAAAATTTCTGCTTTCTCTTCTTCACTTAGAATTCTAAGTTGAGTAGTCTACCATTTAAAGTCCTACTGTGATTTCCAACATAGATTTTTTATCATTCACTTTCAGGCTTCTGCCATCAGAAAAGTTGCTCATCCCTCCAGTAACCCAGCTCAGGAGTGACCTTAAGGCTTGAGACAATAATTTTTTTGCTTCACCCTCTGGTGCCTCTGGTATTTAGATATCTTTATTGCAGCAACCTATCAGACTGCCAAAGGCACGTCTTTCAAAGCATGTTTCTGACAGTGTTGGCAATCCCATTTCACATGAGACCCCAGATGAACCACATGAAAGCTGAGTTCATTGTGTCCTTCCTCATATGATTTCCACCTACACATTAGTTC
>NC_031769.1:91765014-91930847 GCF_001522545.3 Parus major
AAGAAACAACATTTCCTTGGAATGGTGCATTCTTTGGAATGCCTAGATCATACCTAGGCATTTGCAAATTGTAGAAAAGTAAGAACTGTACCCCTTAAAAACTCTACTGATTTCCTTTTTCTTCTCAATCCCATACCACGGGTGATTGCAGATTCAACTCCATTTTATCAGAGCCTTTTTCTCTTTGCACAGCCCTACCATAGCTAGCAATTTCCTTATGCAGACAATGAACAAGAAAAAAACACCACTGCTGCATAAAAATTTCAATGATTCAAAGCAGCATCTTTCAGACTGTAGCTTTTACAGTCTGAAAAAAACAGAGCAATAAGAAGCAGCCACAGTGTACAGGAAAGTCCAATCTTTGTAACATTTGATTTAGAGTTATAAGGGACAACTGCCATTATAGCTAACAATATATCTTGTTGCTGGGTTCTCAAGATGCTCTTTAAGAACACTTCCCACACTTCCTCCTCCAATCCTCAAGCAGATTCTGGGCCAGCATGACTAACGAAGAGACTTTCAAGCCTCTGTGGCCATATCCCCATGGGGGATGAAGAACTTAAATGTTAGAGGAAACTGAGCCAAGGAAACTACTAATGGAGTTCCTGACACATCCATTTTTTTCCACAGCCTTTATTCACTGGTGCAATTGTGTAGTTTATTGGGAAGAAATTCCCTGGCCTCTCAAGAGTTACTGATGAATCACAATCATAAAAGTGATAGGCTTGCTATGTTGAATTACAATTGCAGTTTTAGCAGGGTCTTTCAAAATGGATCCTTTTTTTGAAAAAATGCTCTGTTAAAGCATCACTGGGAAGTAGCACGAAAAACAAGACCTTCCCTGAAATTTCCAAAATCAATTTTTACTCAAAAAACTTAGAGAATGTGCAATTTAAAAGTCAAATAGAGTTTGGATCTTATCTTTAATTGTGCAACTTAACATAATTTCTTTAATGGTGGATTTTAGCTGTTGATTTTACATGACTTATCTACAGAAACCTTTCCTCATCTCTTAATTCCATGCCCAAACCTTTCACTGATGGAAAGCCATAGCTACCAATACTGACTGTGAAAGTGCACACATTTCAGGCACAAGGCTGCAAGTACCAGTCACCAGGTGAAAGAAATGGACAAAGCACTACCCACAGTTAAAGAATCTTAACTTTCTGGAGAAAGATACAGTGAGGAAAAGGACTGAAGAATGATGATATAAAAATGAAAAATGGGACAGGTGATGGAGCCAACAAACCCTTTGCTCTAGCACAAAATTTAGGAAGAATATCTTGAGCACTCCTGTCGTTACAAAACAATTGTGTTTGTGTAGGTTCCACTTGTCTTGCTTGTTTTCCCTTGGGCCTTTGCTGACTGAATAAAGCATCTCCAGGTTCTGTGTGTCCACACTGACACCAGCAGGAGAAGAAAAAGGTCTTGCTGTAATTTATCTTCTGCTCAACTCAACTCACTCCAATATATTGTTTTTCCTTACTCAACTCCTTTCTTCACCCCTCTTCCTTCCCTTGAATTTAAAAAAAAATAAATTAAAAACAATTAAAAAAAACAAAACCAAACTAATATTTACCTAAAAAATGTTCATTGGCTTTAACCAATTTCCAAACTTCTTTTTAGGATCATGCTGTGGTTGCTATGGGAACTAAAAATCAAAACTCCTCTTACAGCACACAGGAATTTTCCCCCCAACAATTATAAAAAGAATTGTCCTCATGTGAGCTTCCTTATCTATTTTTATAAATAATAAATTGTTTATTTATTTTTTGAGTTTTGAGTTGACCTAAGCAACTGGGAGAAAAAAATAATTTTAATCCATGTTCAACACTTCCTCCTCTATGCATAGAACTTAAAGGAAAACCTTTCCACCTTAAGTGAAAATTAATAAAAATGTGTGTTGGAGTCATAAAGAGCATTATGACTTTATAGTTTCTTGTCAGCCACTTAAATTTGAATGCCATACAGAACAAAAGTAAATGTAAAAGTTAGAATGCTTGAGCTAAAGTGCCTTTTGCCATAAATGCGTAAAAGTATAAATGGAAAACACATTAATTCAGGAACATTTCAAATGGTGAAGAGGCTTTTTTTTTCATCCTCTGTAAGACTCTCCAAGATGAACTTATTTAAGTGCATGAGCCCAGCATGAAGGGCTGACCTGACTACTCCTGTCCCAATAATACCCCAGAAGTTCTACTGGGAAGAATCTTATGGATGAATCACTTTCATGTCTGCAAAAATCTTCACCTTATTTCATATAATGGGGAAAGGGAGAAACATACTAAAAATAGAGCACCATTTTCCCCCTCATTAACTTTTTAATTTCATAAAAGTAATTAGTAATATGGCATTATTATCATTCTTCGTTATATTTGCACCGACTGAAGCATTTTCATGTTTCAATTGAAAGATCAAAGAATCTGAAGATCAAGGTTGTAAGGTGTTTAAATACTGCAGAACACAGGCAAAGCAGCTTAGTCATAAACAGAAGTTGGATCTGAGATGCCCCAGAGCTGTATTTTTAAATTCATCCACTTCCACAGAGATCCCAACTGTCGTTAAAATTTCTCCACCTTGTTTTCTTCCTGGACTGATACCTTTGCACATGCTGTATGCACGGCTCCTCTTTGCTTGTTGCAGGGGAAAACAAACACAACTGAAAGTTCAAGTTTCTGAGCAGGAGCTGGCTGAGCACGCAGGTGAGAACATTTACACATCAATGACATCTACCTCGAGAACTGAGGTTTGACAGACAACTTGTGAGAAGATTTCCTGTATAGCTGCCTGTACCAATTCTTTGGGTACTCTCAATACCTACAAGTTACCCAAATCAAATGGTAAAGTGTAAATCCTGCATCAGGGTCAAATGACTACTGAGGAAAAAAATCTGCAATGGAGTCAATAAAAAAGCAGCTTTCACTCTACTAGGACTCCTTAACTACTGAGCACTTTTCTCCAGTGCATGAGGCTTCTTAGGGTGCTTGAGAAATGTCTTAATAAAAGGCTGAAGGAGCAACTGATTAGTCTTCCCCTTCTAGCAGATGAAAAAAGATGATAATAAACAGTATATGCTCCTTCTGCCCTCTGAAAACACTAAAGCAACTTTTTATTTTATTCCAACTGGGGAAAAATTCCAAATAACAAGGCCCAAAGTTGTACGAAACTAATAATGGGAAGACAGCTAGTTTACATACAAATCTACTGAGAAGAAAAATGAAGTGTGGCACATTTGCATTTAGCAACAGAAAACCTCAGATTTAGTTACTTCTGCATGTGAGAGATGGTAACACATCTATCCACAGACCTTAAGTTGCTCGTCCACTACCCTTGTGACTTCTCCAGCCATGGATTCAAGTGTCTCTTGGATTGGATTGGAGAGTGAACCATTTGCTCCTGCCCAAGAAGCTCCACCGAGGTGATACAGATTTGGTAAGAGCTGTAAGACAGGAAGAGTATCCTCAGAAAATAGGCTCATCTCTGTCTTCAGACCAGGACAAACAGCAGGAAATGTCTTTGGCTAAATCAAAGTCTTCATAAATTAGAATTATCTTACAATTTTAAATACTACCTATAGCTGGTCATCTGAAGAAAATACTCTTTTGTGACACATATTATTATTTTCACTGCCCAAAAAGAGAAAAGCTACAAGCACACAGAACTGCCCTCAGCACTGCCAGCATGCTGGGAGAGGCTTACTGTTTTGGAGTTCTTAGCATCTCGCATCAGCCGCTCTGCACATTTGACATCCTCCTGTATAGCATCCACACCACAGTTTCTTAAAGAGTTGAGATGATCTTGCACTTTTACACATATTCTGTCAATCATCTACTTGAACAAAAGAAACACAAAAGATAAAACATCAGAACGTTGGTCAAACACAACCTTAATCCAGTCCAGGTAGAAAATCAATAGTAGAATGATGAGATTTGCAGTGACAATATACCAGCCTGAAAAGGCATGGTAAGACCTTGGAACTATGTCAATACTATTGAAGGAAAGAACTACATCTCATAAAGCATTAAAAGCCCTAAGCAATGCAAAGATAAATAAAACTTTACCATCAGGAAAAATAAATGCTGCGGAATATTTCCCCCACAGTAACCTCCAGGATAACTGTAAATAATCAACAAGTTATCCTATTTAAGTGTTACTCTGGTTTTTGGTTCAAATTTAATGCTAAAAATGCTGTTGATGCACCTAAGACTAAGGTCTGATGGTCTCTGAGTTGTTAAGAAGTACAGACAGTAAGAGAATCCTCTGTTACTACCCATTCAACAAACTAACAGCGATTTCTCCAGTCTAAGCACAATGCAACTGCGCAGGCTTCTGCAGTACTCTCTCAAAATTTAAATATTCCTAGTTGCAAGGGAATTAAAACTATCAAAGCAGAAGTCTCCATCAGACATTTCACAGTGGGGTAAATGGAACTTAATCTGTACCCACAAGACAATTCATTCAACATGCTGCAAATGCAGGGCAGGTGGTATATCTGTATCTTACAAGACAAACCACTAAGAACGCCTGACACATAGTCAGCTTTGATTAAGATATATGAGGCAGGGAGATATAATAGTTAAAAGTCTTTATCAGCCCACTTAGCATGCATTAAAACCGGCTATTTGACATTTTGAAGCAACATCTGAGTGCACGCACCATCATATGAAGTCTACAGTGCTAGCATCTTATATCATTAGCAATGGGAACTGAAATAATTTCACAGCAGGCTTCTTTTCAGATCCACATGATTCCTTCTCTTCAAAGGGTTTTGGGTGGGTATTTTTTTACAAGTACAAAAAGCTAATTAATTATTAGACAGTGGAAAGTCTCATTGGGACATCTGGACAGGAAAAAAATACACTCTGGGAATAATAATGCAATTCTATCATACTAGAGAGTCTTTTTTAGCTCTCTTTTAAAACTGTTTTTAATATCCATCCTTATTGTACCCAATTTAACACAGAAATCAGTGACTTTATTTCAAAATAACAATAAATTACATTTCCTGAAACTTCATGTGTATGTGGTGTTGAAGAAAAGCACAACTAAAACCAACAAGCTGTAAAAAAAATCTAAACTTATTTCATATAGAGATTATTAATTTGGGGGCAGAAAGTAGCATTGGAATGGAATAAACACTAGAATAAAACAACTGCTCTTGCAGTTTGTAGTGCCAGTATATCTCCAGATACCATTTTCTCTCTCAAGAGGTTAGAGCACAATGTCAGGTTCCAGTATTGAAACACTGTCCCAATAAATTTTAAAAACACAGGTAGAGCACAAGCAAGCCAAACTGTTCCTGGTTTCAACAATAGTTTACTTGGTAATATCTTGAGTCTTTCTCTACACAGTACTGCTGTATAGAAGACCTTCATCTCACAAATGCTTTGCTTCCAAATACATTGCCATTGATAATTATTATTTCTTGGGAAACAGTATAACCCATGAGGCACATCCTAAAAGTGTGCTCAGAATGAAAGAGAACTTCCTTCCCAAGCAGATTTTTGGCACTGAGACGTCCATTAAGTAACAAATTCTCACCTGCTGCGTGGTGCTAGTGACAATGCCTTGCTGCAGCCGATATGCTTGCTCCTGTAGGTACTTCCTGGTCTCGTGGTTACGAAGCAAGTAGTTTTCTATCTAAAACAAACAAACAAATAAAAACAGAAAAAAAGTCAGATTAGGAAACCAATTTGACTCCTCACATTGTAATTTGCTTTCAATTTTGCTGCCATGTCAGAACTGGGGACTAACAAGAAAAGCAGCCCAATTATTTGTGTATCATCTGCAAACTTTCTTTTGTCTGCCTTGGCGCTTAATAACCACATCGGCAAATACTAATTCACTCACAAACCAATGAAACATGGTTAAACATTGTGCTTTTGCCAGTGCTTTCTGAAAGAGTATTCTATTTTGAACAATTTAGCAGGTTATGCTAACAAAGGACTAGATCCTGGTTTGAGAAATATTTGAAGGGACTCAACAGGTGTTGAGATCATGATGACTCAAGATATTTGATTCATTTCTTCAGGATGTCTTTGGCCCACTGCAAAGACACAGATTTGAATAGCAGTATGTCTGAAGAGAAGATAAACTGCTTAAAAGCATCTTAAGAGACAGTGCAGCCTCAGATCACATGTTGGTTAATTAGAGCTAAGCAGTACAGAAGTGCTCTTTAGAGACAAGTGATCCCTACTTTCAGGCCACCACAATTGTCAGCAGCAGTAAGCACCCACCATCAGCCAGCTCTGTGGCACACAGACTAACCCCCTAACCCTACTCTATCACACTCAGTGAAGGCAGAAACACCCATTGGCAAAGTGCTCAAGGTTCATCAAAGGGGATGGATCTGCTCTGAAAGAGAGAGGGGAGGAAAGGATGAGTGGAGTGGCCACCAGGCTGTGAGGCTGAGATCAGTGGGGATGGTCACCTCTAAGGTGGCAGCAGCAGCAAGGATTGCAACACTGGGCCACACCCCAAAGCAAATCCCTGGGTTTATGCAGTTTGCCCACCCCAAGCCCTGTGTACTGCAGAGACACCAGAGCTCAGGAGGGTGGGTGTTGTGTCCATCAGTCAGTCAGTGCAGTTGTCCCAGCAGCAGGCTCACTCCATGCAGGGAGGCTTGCATCCCTACCTGCAGGGAATCACCTGTGTTGTGCTCACAGCACTGCTGCTGATGCTGGTACCTTTTCTAGGAGGGAACCTCCTTGTGTTGTGCAAAGAAAGCTTGAACAACACATTGAAACGAACTCAGGGTCTGTTGTAGCAACTTTGATATGAATAAAAGGAAAAGTTCTTTGTACATAGCACCTAATTAACAGAATTTTAATCCCTGTGGGCAGCAACTTCCCAGTAATGTTTTTCAGAAATGCACCTACCAGTCTAGACATGAACTTGGCCAAGTACAGTCTTTCTATGAGATGTAAGAAATATGTCCATCCCCCATGAATCAGATTTTTAAAAGCAGAATTTAGATAATTTTCATGCATCAAAGAAAAAGACAGTAACTACCAGCACTTATCCCCGTGATACTCAAATTACTGAAAATAAGGATCACAGACATTTGCTTTTTAACCACAGTTACCTGTAAGAACAATTTATGATGTTTTTATGGCCTTACCTTGGCTGAAGGAAAACTACTCATTAAGGAGATGCTCCTGATTGAGCAGGAGGCTTGTTTGGAGCTCACAAGATTTATCATATTAAAACTCAGCTGGGAGTTTTATAACTCATGCAAGTGGAACAGATACAGATACTGTCAACACCTTTTCATCCAAAAGAACATGCTGGTGCAGTTGCTTACTTAGGGCAACACAGTGTGTGAATTTTACATGTACAATATAAAACACAGGCAGTAAATATTTTCATCCTCCCTCAAATTAAAGAGCACCCTTTGTCTTGTACAGAGCTGACTGCACTTTTTATGCCAATTATAAAAAGAGTGCACCATTAATTCTACACATTTGGTAATACCCACAGGCACATATGTAACCAATATGCAGTTTCTACCCTCTCCCTTTCACAGGCGCACAGCAATACCAGGTCTAGTTTGCATTTTTTTATTTATGACATGCTGACACTACACCACCATTGCATGCCATTAGCCTTCACTCCCAGCACTCTGTGGAATAAAAAGCTCTTACAGGACTTGATTACTATATATATGTCAATGCAAACCAAACAATCCTTCAATCCAGCAGAGAATTTTTATTCAGCCATGCATGAAGCCTCAGTCACTTAAAATTACTATATTTTTGCTGGTTTTATTTCTGTTTGTTGGTGGCATATGCAATACCTTTTGCAGTGCCTCTTCTGTTTTCTCAGGGTTTGTTTTGAGTGCTTGGGAAGCATCATTCATCGGTATAGGCATGAATCTCAATGTGTAATTCCTAAAGAAAAGAAAAAAATGTGGTGAAAGTTAATCTAAATATTCTATCTCTTTATAATCACTGTACTTCTTTATGAAGAATAACCTAGAAGGGAGAAGTAAAGTGTATCCAGCTTGTCTGTGGAAGGTACTAACAATGTATTTTTCACATTTTTAAGTGGAATAGCTGGAAGCATACATGCTCTTTTTTGCTGCTGATTCTTCTTCACTGCTAGACAGAGGGGTAGATTTTGAAAAGCAGTTACACAATTGATGCCCACTGGCTGCTGATTAAGAGCCCAGCTGCCCTCTCTACCTCTGTGCACAGGGTTAGATTAATTTCATGTATCTAAACAGAACAGGGAGTATCAGTGGCTGCTGGCAACTGTATCAGATCTAAGACTAAATGAAAATATTCAGTAATAGGTAGCAACTATGAGACTGAGTTTTAGAAATTTACCGTTTAATAACTTTGTGTTTACAACAATTTGAAGACACTTGCTGAATTTTTAATAAAAAGCTGACAAAACAAGCATAGCATCTCCACATTGCTTTATGCAAACAACTGTTTCCTGCATTTTCCTTATTTGCTTGCAAAATATTTCTACAGCTTTGTCCATCTGCTGCAATAAGAGATTAAAGACAGGAGTTTGGTCCAGAGTCAAAATTACAGTTTTACTCTGAGAACGCACACTGACATGACACAGTTATACTTAAAATGCTACCTAGAGTGGTATGTCCACACAAGTTCAGATTTGAATAAATGGGGAAAAAAAAAAAAAAAAAAAGAGCAGGAAGTTCTTAAAACCTGGAAAGAAAATTATTCTATTTTCAATTAATCCTTTATTTCCTGCAAACATCTCTTTCTCCTCCTTCTGCAAACATCCCACTAACCATCTGTTCCTATTCCATCCAGAGTTACAAAAATATGTTTGGAACCCTCTATTTTTGAGCAGTTTAAAGTGGGCAATTTCAACTGAGTCACCACCATTGATGGCAGCAGACCACTCACTCCTCGCTGAATGCACCAATTCCAACAGCAGACACCTTATACAGTGTGAAACTCCAAGCTTCTTTCACTTCTTCTCCCACCAGGTGCTTGGACACATGCAACACCACGCTCTGAAGGGCAGTGTCCTCCTGAAGCGCAAACACGCCGATTCCTCACCGACACTACCCAACATTTTACTTGAAATGGTGCTGGAACACCTTTATGTTTCCTCCCCAATGCAAACACGGTGATGTATAGCTGCCAGTGGCAGGCAGTCAAGGTCCCTGTCCTTCTGCAGTGCCCAACTGTCTACTGCATCAGTCAGAAAATTAACTCTTCTTTCTAGTTGTCTTGTCCTTGAAAAGAACATCTGCAAACTATACAGACCCTGTTATGTGTCCTCATGTAACACTAACCTGTGCATAAACGGCTGTCCACCACCATGGGGAGAATTTTTAAATGTCAAAGATACTGAGCTCAAAGACAGATAATTACGGAACTTGGTGATTGCCTGACAGGTGGAGTTATTTATTTAGTTTAAAAAGAAAAAAGAAGGTCGATTTCTAAGGATCTCTGCAGCTGTTTGACATTTAATACACCCCATTCATTGAAATCTGTCATTGCCAGCTCTCATGCTAGCAGTTATATGCTAAATTAAATTTAGTCAAAGGCTTAGTGCACCCTCCCTCACACATATGGACACACAGAGTGAGAGGAGGGCAAATGAAAGGTGAGGAGATTGCATGGACACACAATCACAGAGGCAAAACTTTAGAAGACCACCACCCTAAGGAAGGAAGGAAGGAAATCCTCTCTACTTGGGTTGGTTTCAGACACACAGTATTATTTTCATCTCAGAATTAACCAGCCCTTAGGGGAAAATACCAAGAATTTAAAGCTCACTTTTCAACTTTATCATTACGCTTTGTTTTTCTCTCTGTTTCCTTGAAGCCTAAAATACTCCTCCATTCTTCTTTTTATTAACACTCCACTTGTCTCTTGTAAAGGAATACAATTTCCTGAAAAGTCAATAATCCAGTAATTTCCAAACACATCAATATACTTTGCAGAATACCTATATTTAAAGGATGTTCAGTTTAAGAGAGGTGCTCAAAGACTGTGAAGAATGTCCCAAAAGAGGTCCCAAAAACCTCCTCTTCTACCTACAACATGTGTGACAACAGTCCTACATTTCATCACATTAGTTCCCCTGCAGTAACTTCTGATTCACACACTACATATGCTCTCTGCTGCAGTGGAGATTTTACTTATTAGTTTTTTAAAACCAGGAATAAGATCATCTGTTTTTCAGGTCAGGGTGTGTGAATTTCACATCACTGCTAAGGGAAGAATTTACAGCACTCTAACAAACACCAGCATTTCTCCTCAGATACTAGAACTTCAGATATTTTTTCAGTCAGTCCAGACAGAAAAAAAAAATCTTTCAGAAATGAACATGAGACAATGCTGTAGAGTCCTGCGGCACAGGGGGCTCTAGGCTGCAAATCACATATTTATCTTCATATTAAAATTACAGAGATACAATGGCCAAGCTGAATAGGATGCCTACTGTTCTCAAATGCTCTCCTGAACTGACACCTGTAAGGGACTCTTCAGAAAATCATCTCAGCACCTCACACCTGGGACACCCACGGGGCAAAGTCTGCCAACAGCCATGCTCCTGGAATTCCCTTGCTGGAATAACTTTTTTAAACAACAATAAGCAGATGAAGAAAAGCTGGGAGAAGGGGAAAGAAAAGAATCTTCCAATTACTTCAGCCTGTTTTAAAGTCTGTTATAAATCCCCTCAGCCCATACTTCTAAAGTCTACCTTCTTTGTTGTGTGGTTTGGTGGTTGACTACTTTTCTTAAGATTGAAATAACACATAGAACACATATCCTCAAGCATCTTCAGTATATTTTGTTCCATTTTGAGCAATAGCTCTTTACTACAGAATATTGATGGGTATGTATTTTTAGGAAACATATGGTGAAGCATGTTCTCAAAATGTCTTCAAGATGGATTGTTTACAGCCTAATTGTTTTCAGCCAGTACGGACAGTCCCTCTCTTCATGTTTAAATCTTTGTTGCTTGCGGCTTAGTTTGTGATGTTACCAACGTTTCTGACAATTTGAAAATGTTTAAGGCAACATAAAATGACCTCAGCTTCCAAGTTAAATAAATGAGATGCCACCCTGAAAAAGTACAGTGTCACATAATTAACTGTAGCATTGCAGGGGTGTTTTTGTTTAGATTACCTGATTTTGCCTCAGGATTTCTCCCGCTTCTCTAGTTACTCATCCAAACACTTCGGAACAGAGAAATAAAGCTAATGCTAACAAGAAAACAAGCGT
Source organism: Parus major (assembly GCF_001522545.3). Lineage (NCBI taxonomy): Eukaryota > Metazoa > Chordata > Aves > Passeriformes > Paridae > Parus > Parus major. The sequence continues at coordinate 91,776,228 of NC_031769.1, forward strand.
ATTTCTTCTTCTACCAGACTTCCCCATGCTATTGCCCTTTAACAGAAATGTCTGCAAGTTGACAAATAACCTTTGCAAATTCACTACTATTGATGGAATCACTGAAAGATTATTTGCTTAATTATACATAATTTATATAATTTCCTACATCAGTACAACTGAATTAATTTCAAAACCGAATATATAAACTACAATAGTTTCATAAAACAAGTAACTTTATAAGCTCTAGCCTCATGACCCCTACAAGGGTCAAGACGCTCCCTTAAGTAGTTACACAGTTCTACAAGGTAACTTGCTGAGAACCTAGCAATTGTAGGTTACATTCACTTTCCAAAGAGAGACTTTGCTCCTGTCTGAGGTATTTAATAATGTGAAAAAACTTCAACTGCTGCTTAATTTAAATCTGTAATTCTTCTCTCTTAAGAAAAGTAATAATAACATATAAAGAAATATGATGGAGATGGAGAGAGATTAAAGCAATTTAACATCTATCACTGCATATACTCAGCAAAATACTAATGGCTGCATCTGTGAGTAAACTCATGGAAGCAAAATGACCCAGACCACGGCAATTACATAGAAAAATTGCAGTTCCTGAGATCATCACTATTAGTTTCAACTTGCTAGGGAAAGAAAAAGAGTCAGACCAAAAAGGCCTACTTCAGTAATTTTCTGTCATTATGTACAGCTTCATTCACTAGAATAGAATTTCTGAACACTATCAACACAAGAGTATGCAGAAAAGGGAAAATATTACCAAATTCAGAATTTTAACACTAAGAGCAGAACTCAAGGACCTTAGTGCTGAGAGCAGAGTATGGATGAAAGAGCCACAGAGCCTCTTCCCATCCTTTTGAAGGATGTGAAGTCATGAATTTTCCTTTAGATTAAACATCCTGATGCTTAAAATTGATAGCACTCAGCATCTTCAAGATCATATCGACTGCGGTGAGAACTGCAGCTGCTCAGATCATTCAGGATCTTTGGCCTCTTCATCAGACATTCAGTTACTTGAGACTTACTTTTCCAGTGCCACAGCTATGTCCTGGAAGCCCTGTGCAGTGATGTTATTCTTGTCCCATATTACAGTTCTGAGAGGTAGTGGGAAGAGGAAAGAAAAGTGTAAGTTAAACAAGAACCACCAAATAAACCCATAATGAAACTCTGCATATTGAAATAACACACTGCTGAATATTCAAAATTGCAGAAGGCAGCACTTTAAAAACTTGTCTTTACTTACATGCTAAATCCTTGAAATAACAGAAATTATGGACAAATATCCAAAATCCAGTTTCCCTTACTTTAAAGGGGACTCTATTATATTTTCCATCATTGACATAAGAACCTTACTTTTCCAAAACACAATTAATAGAAAGATCTGGACATAAATTCCTGATTTTTTGAGGAATAGCATCAAAACCAAAGTTCAAATGTCTGCTTTGCAAGGCCATACTGAAAAAAACCAGAAAATTGCAGTAACTGGTCAATCTCTGTTCCACATACGCTATGTGTATTTTAAAAATTCATGCCGATCAGAGGTCAAAATTTGCAGGCTATTAAACATTGAACCCTCCACTGGGCTCATCACACTGTTCATATGATTCCACATGCAACACAAGTAGCTGCCAATATACACCATTAGGTTAGGTGCATAAATTGTAGCTCTTTTGAATACACAATAATGATAAGAGTGATCAAGCCTTCCCCTCCTCCCCCAGTTCAGACCACTCAAGCAGACTGTCTGGCAATTTACAAACACATGTTCAAAGATCTCATTAGTAGGCAGAAGAGACAGACAAGCAGATAAATCTTGCTTCTGCTAGCGCACCAGTTGTAGCTGCTCTTAAAAAAAAAAGGCACAAAATCAAACAAAGATTTCTGGTGTTTAAAAGAGAAAAAAAAAAAAGATAGATGGCATGCTTTCACAAGTATTGACATCCTTCTGTTGTTGCAGAATTATCCCTCCATTTTTTAGATGAAAGGTAAGAAAGAGAGGAAGACAGATTCTACACTCACTCTGCAAACATCAGATATGCTAAGGGTCAAATCTTGAATATTTTTGCCTCTGGAAAGTATGTTTATATTTCTACCTGGGTGTCATTTTATAGCATTTTTGGCAGAGCCAGTTACCATTGCATTATTCAGCCTGTAATCACACCACAGACTGTGGTGACATTATGTCAACTGTGACATTCAGCATACTGTGAAACGTTTCAGTCTGCCACCCTGAAATGTATCAAGACTTTATTTTTTCAGATATTGTGGTCATTTCAGGTTAATACATTCCATAAACCTAAGCCACCCCTCCAGTGTTTTCTTGACATTTTTAATATTCAGTTTGGGCATAGCATCACAAAGGCCAGAGGATCCCTGCCTCTGAACAAAATAGCCAAAACTGTTTGGGGGAATTTCTTCCAGGGAACAAATACTTGGAGACCAAGAAAAAAGTTACACTGACAATGCACAAGGAAAGTTCATCTGCACAGTCTGACAAGGAGGAGAGAGGATTATCTTTACTGATGAGGGTGACATATTTAGAGGTCCCCATCCAGATTTACGCAGATTTAAGGTTTTACTGTTGTGAAACACATTCTGGATAGAAAAAAAGTGATATTCTCAAGCCATCAGTGCCAGACATGCTAAAAAGCAGTGAAGTTGTTGGGCAGATGAAGTTGCAGAGAAGATATGCCAAGGTCCATCAACACGGTAGGAAGGGGAGAAAGGAAGGATGGATGGTCCATGCTGCTCCCCGTTCTGAATTCCACATGCTCTTAGTTCTACAAATTGGCACTTCAGAAGACAAAGAATAATTTACTTCAGTTTCCTACCCAAGTATTGGAATTTTCTCTGCTGGGAAAGCCTCCAGTAAGAAAGAGAGAGCAGAACAGAAAAGAGTAGCTAAGCACTAGAATTGAGCTCCCAGGGACACTGTGGAATCTTGGGACTTGCAGATCTTCAAAACCTGCCTAGACAAGTTCCTGTATCTTTAAAGTTGGCCTAGCTTTGAAAAGAAGGTTGGATTTAATTAATAGAGAGCTCCATAACAGCGTAATTCTTTTCTGTCACTACAGAAATTTAAAGATCTTTTGATTCCAACAAGAGGCCTTTCTGTTCAAATGTAGAAATTTTTCCCCAGTTTCAGTGTTTTTGAAGGGACAACTTGCTTCTCTCGTTTTTCTGTTGTAATTTTCCTTTCTCTTAAGAAAAAGAAGAGAACCCTTCCAAATAAAGACACTCTTAAAGGGCTGTATGTAGAAAGGTTCTGAAGATAAAGAGATTAAGATTAAGCCAACAACTTCAGTGCTATTAAGCGATTCTACTGTTTAGTGCAAATACATTTCCCTTACCTGAGTTTGGTGTTTATCTGTAGGGCTTTTGCCAGCATCTTTGCTCCCATATCTCCCATGGCATTTCCACTAATATCCACTTTTGTGAGAGAAGTATTGCTGCCCAAGGCATTAATAATGATGGTGACCTCAGTCTTCAGCTTGGAATCTGCGAGGGACAGTGACTGAAGAGGCTGTGGATCATAGAAAAGGCACTGGTAACAGAAACTGATAGTGCACTCGTTCCTCAAAGACCAACTCAATCAAGTTACAAGTTTCCCAGACTTTTGGGGACAGCAGTGAACATCAAAGAATTATTTCTGTGTTTGCTGCAGATCCTACAACACATGATAAATTGGGAGTCAATAACTTACAGCACAGGTGTCAAACACATGAACACAAGCAGACTGAGCTGTAACACCTTGCAAAAAAATTATTTTCAAGTGGCAGTGCCTCCAACTTCCTGAGTCCTACTAAGTACAGAATACAGTGTAAACCTCAAAAAAGGCACAATAACAACAACCAGCTTCACAAGACAACTTCCAGTGGGTTTTGCTTAACCACCATTTACATTTTCAGGGAGAAGTAAAAGTATCTACCACTCCCCTTCTCTCCCTCAGGAGAGATTTGCTCAAGGACAAATTACAGTACAAGGCATTGCTAAAACATAAACAGTTTCCTTTAAGTGTTTTATTATTGTTACTTCAACTTCAGGAATGATTTTGCATATCTGTTCCTTCAACAAAGGAAATGGACTTTTGAAGGAAAGATAAAACTGTAGCAGGTCTGAAATTCAAAGCAGTATTGAGTATCTACTACGATAAGTAAGTCAATAAATATTATTAACAATGGTGTTTAGACATCCATAGCCACAATATCTTTCAGTAACTTTATTTTTTTATGCAGCATATTAAACTGAAACTAACTTATTTGGCTCCAGCAAGTCACACTCCAAGCCTTAAAAAAAAACTTTCCTAAAATTCCCATATTTCCTCCACTCTCAGTGCCCCCAACACTCAAGAGCAGTGCTCAAAGAGCAGTTTCAAGAGCAGGAGCTCAAGAACCACAGCCAATCTATCCCCATGCCTTGCATAGACATTACAGCTCCTAGAAGTGTAATTTGCCTTTAGTGATGAATGAGGACTCCACAAAACATTTCCCTTGCTCAAGTGTGAGTCCATACAGAGGAATTCATTGTCATTATGCACCCACTTAGGCACATATTGGATGATGAACCTTCAGAGCCTAAAATCCCCAAATTGCCTGCATAGGAAAATCAACATCTCAGAACAGTGAGCCATTTAGATCCTGAAGTTTAGATTAATAAAAATAAACCAACCAAACTGTGCACACTTTCCAGGGTCCAAGGTGCTTGCATCATACCTGCTATACAATGGGATCCTACCTTCCAGACACCACTGGATTACAGTGATAACCAAAAAACTTGCAACAATAAGAAATGCACTTACTAGTGAGGAAAAGCACAAAAATATGGAGGCACAGCAGGTTTATAATTAAAAAGCCTAACAATAACACAAGCCACATGCTGGTTTTATTTTAAATGGAAGTTATTAAATTACTATGCTAATGCCCTTAATCTGTCTGTTTTTCAATTTTATTGCACGACATGAAGAAGAGTGTAAAGAATTATTAAGAATTTAAAAGCAGTATTAAGAGCTCTTAACAGAAGTCTGAGAAGCCCTTTTGCTGACAGATTCCTGGTAAAGCAGCACCATGCAGCACTAGGAGAAATCAGCAATGAACTTGTGAGTGTGACACTGCTTCTGTTTCTCCTGTGTCACTTTAGAAATGGGCATTGGAGTAACTGAGCTGCAGGTGATCCCTCCCACTTAATTTTTCTAAAACTTCTTGCGTTCCAACACTTTGCCAAAACAGTACATGACTGAAAATGCTTCTGTACTGTGCTCTTTAAGGATTGACAGCTATGCACCATCTAAATATTCCTCAAATTATCTGATCATTACACCAAAAATCTCAAATAAAACAACAAACAACAAACAAAAAAAGGAAACATCAAAACTAAATCCCCCACAAATATGGGCAATTCTCTACGAACACTTACTTCTTTTAACAACTTCATAGTTTTAGATAGACACTGAGAAAACAGAAGTCTAAGGAGCACTTTCAATGTCCCTGCTACAGAAAACTGTAGTGTTACTTTGGCAATACAGAGAAGATGCCTTAACACAACCTTTTTAAGGAAGAGGAATTCTCAAGCTACAAATATACAGTTAGAAACTGTATGATTTTAGTCATGGATTCAGTCATACTTCTGATGGAAAAAACCCCTAAGAATTAAATCAAGCTATATTTGTTTTTCCTAAGAAAAAGAATGTTGTAGAAACCCTCAAAAAGCCATTTCTGGACCAAACACTGAACTAACAGCTAAAGATGCTCATCACTAGAAATTCAATGCACCTATGCAGGAGTGATTGCCACTCTGAGTAACAACACTGTGTACCTGCAGTGCAACATCAATTTTTGCAACAAGAAAAGGAATGGCACAGTAAGAATACATTATAATAGTCTGCACAGTATAGCACATACTTAAATAGAAAAGACATGAAAAGAACACAAAAAATGAATCTAAATGTTACATTCTTGTTTATATAAAACACCTGTGAAGTTCTGCTATGTAGGTTACTACTACTGCTTTTGAATTGTGCAGAATTACGCTTGGATATCGCTGTATTTTAACAGTCACAGAACCAAGCCACTGATTGTTTAAATCATTTTACTCATGACTCACATTAACACAGCAACAGAGCTATTTAAAGTGTGCATAAATACATGAAGAAGCATTTAGAAAGGATTATTTTAGATTAAAGCTTCATGGAAACCTTCAGCTTTCCACGCAGACAATTTGCTGGGCAGTGTGCTCTGGGCAACCCAGGTCTCTCCAACTGCACCTTAACTTTTTAATGTCCTGTGGCAGCAAATGCATGGTATTGGTAGAATGAGGACCACCCCATATAAGATTTAAAACCAAATCGAAATATCTAGAGACTTAAAATAATTTTCCAAGCATTGAGATACAGTTAAGGACAATCCTAGGCAGCTTTCTGCAACACATTTTCCCCACAGTGCTACAGTGTCTGTCCTCAGCTCTTTTGCTGCTAGGAGATGGTTCATGCTGATTTTAGTGCTTGATGAGAGAGAAAAAAACAAGATTCCTTCAGTGAAGAGGATTAGCAAGAGAAAGAACATGAGGAAAGAAGAGGCAGGGCTAGGGTAACCTCAAAAGGGATCATATGCTATATCCCAAATGTTAATGCGTGACATGAAGGAGAGACAGTTATTTTAAGTACCTAAATAAAAGAACTTTTTGGTGAATTATTTCATTATAACACTGTTTGAAAACAGGATGAGAACACATTGTGTAGATCAGGTCAGGAAAACATGGTGGGTAAGAAATACAGGAACACATCTGACCAGTGAATAGTGTAAAAGGCAGAAAGTGGAACAACAAATGATGTCACCCACAGGCTGAAAAGAAAAGGAATGCAAGAAGTGGAAGCCAAGGATACAAAGGAGAGAGAGAGCTGCAGGAATGATACACACAAAATTCAGCAGTTACTTTTTCCTATGACCTGGAAGCTTCCAAAACAGAAGCCAGGAAAGATAAACAGGAGGTTGTAACACTTTATATAGAAATAATACAGTCTAAGTTGGAATTTTTATTCTAAAGAAAAGACAGCATGAAAAGGAGAGTCATGAAATAGGGGAAAATCCCCAACAGTGTGTTTGAGAAGATGATTTGGGTACTGAAAGGACAGAGAGTGTGTTGATGATGTGTTTTAGGATATGGTCTGAGTGAGAAGAAAGGTTCACCTGCAACAGAACAAAGGAATAATGGAAATAGAAAACATACTAAATTACATTCCCTTGTGATTCTGTTTTTCAGGACAGCTGTGAAAGGATAAGCTTGAGAAACAGGGCAGGACAGAGACAAATGCCCACAAAGAAGAAGCAGGTGCTATCTGATTAAATCCTCAGTACAGGATCAAAAGGAAAAGGAGAGAAGAGGAAGGCACTCCTGCAGCAATCCCTTTAGGGTCAGAGAAGAAGGAGGTGGTCACACAGCATAAAACAAAAAGGCTAGTTTGGTACAGGAAGGAACACAGAGTTCCACCAATATGTTATCTAGCACAACCCTACATCTAACTTGTGCAAACAAGGACTTTTATTAAGGTGCCTTCATTTCAGGTGTTACCTCAATTAGAAAGGGTTTTGGTATCTGTATGCACCACTTCACACCAACACTCTGTGTTTTAAAGAATAAAATGTGGAGGAAGGCACAGAGTCAAGAAAACACCAGTACCACTAGTCCCATTTAAGAGGGCAGGGCAGAAAGAGCATAGACAACTAATTTAATAAATCACTTCAAATACAATTAAGAACTAAGAAAAAGGGAACACTGAATATGAGTCTAATGACCTTGCAAGGAAAGAGACATTGGAAATCTTGGTTAAAACTGCCAGAATTCATGCACAGATGGGAGGAGAAGATAGCCAAGCAGTTAACATGGAGAGTGCAAACTTGGAGGTGAGACAATAAAGACAACAGGAAATAGCAGGTGTTCTGACAACTTGAGTCTACAGTCAGCTGTCTCTGGAGAACGAGGAAAGCTTGCTTGGTACTTGCACAAGAAATTAGGGAGTAAGAAAGGACTAAGAGCAGATAAATAAAGATTGACAAGCATGAGATTAACCGAGTATCTTAAGATCTTCTTCTAACCAAAACTAGGATGCCAAGAACAGGTAAGAACACAAATCCAACCACAAAAGTCTTTCAGAAGCACAAAAGAGAACAGAAATTAAGAAAGTGGGCAAGCATCCCAGCAAGTTACCCTGAAAAGGTTTTATGAAATTGCTCCCATGACTAAGAGAAGTAAAAAGCAGCACAGTGCATGGTTTATTTGCATCTTTTGAAGAAGGAAGGAGTTCTGAGAGATACGGCAGTGACCTTGCATTTTGTCAAGGAAAAAAAAAGTTAAAACCCAAGAACAGCTATCAGGAAATAATGCATTCAATACATTTTAAAAAAAAATGTTATGGAGAACACTAACATTGTAATCTCTTATCAGGACACAAAAGTTCTGGAAATTTTGCCAAAAGGGCCATAAATAACTAGGTTACACACATTCAACTATTTAATATTAATATTTTTCAACAATCACAAGTCCTAAGACTATCCTTAGAAAATGTTCACCTACATGCCACAAATTAATCCAAATTACAATCTGAAAAAAAAAACAAAAAACAAAAAACCCTAAAATGTTGGATGTATTTGTTGCAGGGCTGTGACCAAATTTTATGCAGTAAATTAACACAGCGAAGAAAATTAACAGAAATAAACTGTGAAGGTACAAATACACATGATGATAGTAGGCAGAAAGATACTCACTGAATCCTCATCTTGAATCATCTGAACTAAATTATCAAGTACTGGAGTGAGATTTCTGAGGGAAGAAAAGTTAGGAAGATGATGAAATCAGCAGTTTCTCCTAATCCACTCTCTTGTTATTTAAAAGAAAGAAAATCCTTACTTGGATTTCATGTTGTTAAAGTTTTTGCCTAATGCCAAGTGTCTTATCGATCGGTTTTTACTAAGCCAGACTACAAGGGTTGAGAGGTCAGATTCTAGGCCTGTAAAGAATCAGATTAGATTAGGAATTAAAACACATTTTCACAAAAGACCCAGACCAGGGTTAATTATCGATGCTACATTCATTCAAGTAATTGTATCAGTGTACTAATTTCCAAAATGTGTAGAAAAATTTCCATTCTTTTATCTTTAAATCTTTTTCTCATTAGTGCTTCTGCTTTTCTATGAGAATAAACACTTTATCTAAAATAAACCCTTTTAATCTCCATGCTAATCAGCTATTAAAGGCACCTCTCAGAAACACAGAAGAAAATTCAGTCCCTTATGCACAGTCCAATCACCCAAGGGTAGTTCCTCGCACTGTCAGGCAGAGTTTGAAGTTCTTTGGAGAACTCTAAAACAATGCTAATCATTAGTCCTAGTAGAGCTGTGTACTAACAATATTTCTGAGCCTTCAAAATCCAGCAAAAAAGGCTAACATAACAGACTATTAATAAAATTACCTGAAAAACAAGGCAGATTTTATTCTACTCCTGAGCAAAAGAAAAAAAACTTTAGTATTCCCAAGCTATTATGTATTTGAGGAGTCCACTAGCTAGATTACAATTATTCAGAATTCAGATTCACAGCATAATTTAGATTTCAAATATCTATCCTTATTTATAAAAATAAATCTTTTTGCATAACTAAGCTGAATCAGTAGCTCTCAAAGCTTTCTACTTGTCCATCCCACCCTTCTTGGGCATTCTGATGCCTTAAATTTTAGCTTACATACTTTCCAGATTGTGTACTGCCTTAGTGTGTGACTGAACTTCATATAAAGTGTTAGCAAGTTCTCCTCACAGGGTAGTTAGACACAACAATCTTTTTCCAGCCGACAACGTTGCAGCTTCGAGCTCAAAAAGTATAAACAACAGCAAATTGAGGAGAGCAGTCTGGGAGGACGGGACTTCATAACCTGAAGCTGTAATTGGACAATTAACTCCAATATGTAAATGGACCAAAATTTATAAAAGTGTGAAAACTTGTAACTGGTCATCCATCTTTAATCCATCATGGGTGCAGCCTCCTCTGGGCTCTTGTACTGCCCAAGGTGTATCCTTTGAAGGCCTTCTAATAAATACCTACTTTATTCCTTTAACTCTGTCTAGCCTCTCTTCCAGGTAGCCTCTCAAGGCATCAATTCCACTATACTGGGAATCTGAAATACTTCTGCATTTGGCTGATAGAGGGGCAAACACAGCAGGTGAATTTTTCCGGTTCATACATCTACACATTGAATCTGCAAGATGAGAAGCCAGATCATATTCCCAGGAATATCTGTGCTAGGAAGCACAAAGACACCAAAGCAGAAATATACAAAGACTTTTCCAAAGACTCAAGCAGGCCTTTTCTGACCTGAAGCTGTTGGCTCTTTGCTCCAATTTTTTCCCCTCAGCTTCATTCTGTACCAGACCTTTCCCTTTGTTCTTTCATTACACTTCCAATTCTCATTCAGCTTCTAATCCTCTTGTACTTAAGCCAAATTTACTCTGGATATAATATGAGCTTGGTGCCATTATTTTATTCTGCTGTGTTACATTGATCTCAAACAACAAACTTTTGAGGATACAGTTAATCTTTCAACATTTCTTTATAAGAAGTCTTGGTGCGAGAGACTTCCATCACCAACATGGAAAATCATCACAAAGCAAGAGCAACCATCCTTGGTTACACTGGGAGCTGAAACAAAAAGCATTTCTTGACTTGCACGACCCTTCATTCCTCTTCTGTGTACTTACCATTGTCTGAAATATCTAGGCTGGTGATATTGTGTATTTCTGCTATGCATCCTTCCAAGACTTGTGCACCTCCAGATCTTAACTAGAGACAAAACATCATCCATTTTTGCAAACTAGTTATGGTTTCAAGATCACACAGAAGACAGTGGTAGGAGCTTTGTGAATACAGAAGGCACTAGCAGCAGCAAAAACAACAGCAACAGAAGAAGTTATAGACATCAAAATGACAGCCTAGGCACACATTCCTACTGTTCTCGTCCTTACTCTCAGTATTTGCATACAATAGAGAAAAGGGACTCTCCTTTCTCTTGAAACTACCTCTCAGCCTTTAAATCAGGGAAATATCTAAATGGTTAAACACAGAAAATCCTTAGCACTCATGCTGGGCAGTGCACGAAAGATTGGGGTGAGCATTCTCTACATGAACAGCCCAGGACATTTCTAGTGTCTGGTGATCAAAAAAAACACCAAAACAAGCTTAGACCAGCTTATTGGCTTGCAACACTGGCACCCTTGAACTCCACTACAGTCAGGCCTCACAGTGAGCATCTTCTTCCAGCTCTCAGCACAATGCTAAGGTGCTCATTTTAAAGATAAGTGGGGGACATAAAAAAATAAAAATAATAATAAAAAAACCAGTTCAAATTATGCCTCCCTGTCACTGAAAAGAAAATTCAAATATTCCAATTGTAGAACAGCTATAAAAGACCATAAACAAGAGAAAATGGTAATATAGTTATTCTTAAGAAACAGCAATGAAAGAAAAAAATTGCAATGATAACAAATATGCCTGGCTGCAAAGTATCAATTATGATATAATTAATCTGAAATATTACATGACTATAAAAGAAATGTCAGGATTTAATTAAAAAAAACAATGAGATGTTCTAGGAGAAAACATCAACATTAAGAATTAAAGTCAGGAAATCTTAAACACTTATTTACTAATGTTACTGAATTAACACAACTTTTTTTCCAAAGGAACAAAAGCGTTTCCTTATTTTTTGCAGCTATGCACATTAATATAAGGTGTATTTCACTTTATAAACATCCCCCAGTAAAAGACATTAGCTAAAGTGGGAAAAAATTCTATGGAAATTTTATTTTTACATTTTCTGCTTTCATGTCATTTGCTTCAAAAAGAATGGAAAGCTTTTTCAAACTTCTTCAAAGCTTTTTCACCTCCCGTGCATAAAAACTGTTTAATGTTTTACTTAGTTGACTTGGGTAAATATCCTGAATCAACCTGCTGATACTTCTGTGGACCATCAACTTTTATCCATGCTATAAAGAGCCACAAATGCCTTCTAAAAGCATTTTTCAAAAGACTTGATTTGGCACTTTTTTGAAAGTTTGAGGTATGTGATAAGCTAACAAGCAGCTGAATAACTTGACCTGAGCATTTGGAGGATGGTGGACAAAGGTAACACCTAAATCAGAAATCACATCTGGAGTGCAAGAAGTATAGAACATAAGGCATCTGTCCCCCTCTCCATAAATCAAAGCTTGCCTATCCTTCACCTCATCCTCTCAATAAGCAGCCATATTACAGGCTGTATTTGGGCCAGAAGTGCTGCAAATTTAACTCAACTTTATTTTGGTCCAAGCATTTATAGCACTTGCTGTATGAAAGCCAAAATCGTTCAGTTTTGCTTTGTTCTGCTCTCTCAGTGTGACCCACCACAAGACAACCATTTTACACAGAGTGTCACATCTACTATTGCAGAATCTATAGAAGTGGCAGATCATATGTGGAACTGGATTGGCTGTTGGCAGGGTAAAGTTCTATACACTAAAATTATACAAAGAATCCAAATGCTTATGGCTATATATACTTTGAGGGCTGAAGTGGACAATTTTTCAGGAGTAGCTTTCAATCTTGTACCAGATAACTCTACATTCAAAATTTTAAATATATAAACATTTCATAGGCACAAATGGTGATATCTACTTAATCTGAAAGTGATGACAAAAAACTTCACTTTCAGGATCACAATTTGCTGCAACAGTGTTAAAATATTATGAACATAAGTATATATATAAAAGCAGAGATTAACTGAAGTGCTGCTCATCAATGAGGATTGTGATACTGACAAAAAGACCCTCTTCAACACTTCTATATGACATACTTCTGAGACTACAAAGAAAAGCTCTTATTCAGAAAATGAAGAATAACCCTTCTACAATTAAAAATGCCAAGTGTGTTCAAAGCTATGAGGTACCAATATGGGAAGGGCAAACAAAGCTGCTAACTGATTTAACAATTAAGGTAAAGCATGGAGGGTACTTACACAGTGACCAAGCTAAGGGAAGCAGAAGGGAAAAGAGTGAAATACATCAGTGCTGAGCAGGTAGAAATAAAAATGTAATTTTCATAGTAAAAATAATTGAAAAACAAAACCAAAAACAACCAAACAAGCAATAGAAAATGATTAAGCTTAGAGATAATATACCAGAAAATTATGGGAGCAAATGAAAAATGGTGGGAGAGGGAAGGAACACAGATTTATCCTTCCATACTTGAGTACAGCTTGCCTGATGTAGGAAAGAAGAGGGCAAAGCTGAAGCATCAGCTTTATAGCCCCCTAGCAGAGTGTGCTTGCAGGAACTGGGAGTAGTGGTGACTGGCTCCAAGCTTCCCACCGCTCTCTTTCTGAGATCCCAGAGGGTCAGGGAGAGGTGGAGCAGGATCCTGAGGTGCTGGGCTCGTTGAGAGCACTCCCAGCTGCTGGCACATCAACTTCCCTGCTGGTGGAAGCATAACTTCTTTCCAAAGCACATGAGAATGGATAAAGCTCAGTGATGGGAGAAAAAATGTTAAGGGAATGATCTAAGGAAGCGCTGTCAATTTGGAGGGACCAGCTACAGGAATGCAACACTGAGTTGGGCAGGGTTCGTTCCTTTCTGCCACGAGAGTCAGCCATGACCACATGTGCTTTGGTGTCCAATAAATCTCACTGCCCCTTGAAGGGCTCTTTCAAACCCCATCCTGGGTGTAATTTCATGGAAGAGTAATATTTTCTCTCCTGTCAGCCCTTGTTGATTTACATGCTAATTTATACTCTCATTACTTATATTTGTGTTTTATTGATTTATTCATTTAAGGCTATGATCACAGGACTTAATTTTTATCACATTAATTACTCTTCCCTTTTCCTTCCTTCCTCTGAAAGATAAATTATCATCTGTCTGATCCCTCTACTCAGAAGTCAGAAGCATACGTGCTTGTCTTGAAAGCTTTTGTATTTGCAATTTACATGTAGTGATCTTCAAAGCAGTATTTTTCAAAAAGTCTAAAATATCAAAAACTATGATATGCATTCACAATTATTTGGTTTTTTCCTTCATAAAGAAATCTGTGCACATTTCAAAAGCAATTGACCGCGAACCTAAAGGCAAGGATTACTGCACTTCAACATGGCTGTCAATATTGCATGTTTTCTACTTAAAGGGAAACCACTGTATTTGCAGGCACTTCTAGAACAGCTAATACTCAGATGGCCTTGGAAATATCTAACAAATGGGAGGCTTTCTTTGCAGCTTAAAAAACGGGGAAGTCAGAGAAGGCCTGAGCCCAAACTGGTTCATGATGGTTTTGGCAAGAGTCCACCACACAGCTCTCTATAAAATGACTTTGCCTCAAGTATCTCCCCAGGGCTGTGTCTGATCTTTTCTCATTCTGTTATAACCACACAGGAATCACCCACCCTGCAAGAGTATGGGCAACCCTGGGAAAAAGGAGTGCACAGCAAAGCAAGAGCAAACAAGGCAAACAAGTTGCCACAATTGTTCTTACTTATTCTTGAGGCCACTTTTACACTGCTTCTTATGTTAGTAACTTCTACCAAAGTTCCTTATTGGCTTGAATTGATTACTTGATCAGGAAAACGGAATCTCTGCCAAGGTTAAAAAGCAAACCTGCAGAAGAGAAGGCATGTCTTTGGTTCTGAAGGAAGACAATGGAACCACAGACATGCCTTCAGGGCATGCAGCTTCCTTTGAGCTGTTCAAATTTAGGCACCTTGGAAAATCCTGCTGCTAATCACACCACCAGAGAGCAGAAGCTACCAAGCATCCAACAGGCTGGCTCAGTGTGTAGTACAGCTGCACTGCAAGGAGGCTTTTGTTAATCAGGTGCTTTGAACCTCTTTGCTCCTTAATTTAGGATGCTGTAAAACACATCCTGACTTTTACCATAACTGTTTCTCTGAGTTCCACCTTTCCCAGAACTTTTGACTACAGAGGAAGAATATCTCACCCAGTGGATTTCACAGGACCTCTAAAACCTAGTCATTGCATATTTTGAAAACATCCTGATAAATATTCCTTACCTCACAGCTACTGAGGTCTAAAGACACCTCCTTCAGATTGTGATTGCAAGCCAGGCCTAATAAAAGCGCTCTGAAAAAGATCAATTTTAGAACCATTTTAAAAAAATAAAGGGCAGCTTTACACCATCATCTAAGTGATCACAGGTTAATACACCTATAATGCAAAGACTCATTTCAAAGCAACACCAGCTGAGCAGTTATTTCCTAAATGACAATGGCAGCACAAGCATGCCACACTCAGAACACTCCAGGAGCTTCAAAAACTGCAGGGATGCAAGGCTAATGAAGAAACTCTAAAGCACCATCAGCATCTAATAACATCCATCAGAGATGCATTTTCTTCAACATTTGCTTTCAAAGAGTACCAAATGATTATAAATGGAGTGTTCTGTCATACAACCATACAAACTCTCCGATTTTCCAAAAATTCAGGAAAAAATTAGGTTTTTAAAATAGACAAGATGCCATGCAGCCATCCATCTCAATCAGGCACAACGCCTGTGACACTCAAAGGCTGGAGCATGTTCCAATATCACAAAATTCTCCACTTCCACAACCCAACAAGTATTTACAGATTTTTAAATTATGTTCCTATGCAATGGTATCCTTTGCCTTTAGGAAGATTGGCAGACACATGAAGTAAAGACTAATTACGGTTTTCATAAATCCACTTTTAAAGTCTTACAGAAGTTTGTTTTCACATCTAAAAGTTAGTGTTAATATCACACTTATATTAATACTGTCAAATCAGAAAGCACAACAGTATGTGTAATAGAGAAGGAACAAACAAAATCTGCGTATTCCTTATAATATCTTCAGAATAAATGCAGCTTTGAATTAATAATTCAACAGAGAAACAGGAGGACTTCCTTCTCCAACTTCATTTCAGCCAAAAGCAGCTAACCAAGTGACTGATGCATGGAGATAAAAACCAACCTCTTCTGATGAGCCATTTGTCTACACACTTGCTATGCAAGTAGTGTGTCAAAGCTACATTTGAAACGTGTGTGCCTTGGGCAGGCTTTAAATTTGAATCTATTTATATCTTCTGTCCTGCAGGTATAATCAGATCTTCCCTATTAACAAAGGCAAATGTCTTGTGCTTATTTACTTAAGCTATTAATATACAGCGAGGGGGAGAGAGGGCAGTGAAAGTTCTGCAACAGTTCTCACAAATTTTTACATGATCTTGTCTATCTCTCTTACCCAGACATGTTTTTTATTCAGTCAGTCTGGCTGATGCTAAGTTTGCAAAGAGCTTCCTGAACATTTCCAGGACATAAAAAAAAAATACAATACAAGCTTAAAAACATGCAGATTAAAAAAAAAGAGACAGTGAAACCCATTTTTTTCCCTAATCTCTTCCCTATAAATTCACCCTAAGAAAATCCCCTTATTTCTCAATTCTTTGTCATGAAAAAATCACCAGCCTTCACAGGGCCTGAAGCCAGACATATTATGCTTACACTTGGCCAGTATGTTTAAATCACACACATGGCAACACATGGAGAGGTCTTATCAACTGTGCATGATGCAGAATGCAAGAATTGGCCTTGTAATAAGCATTTGCATTAAAAGCATATCAGAAACTTGCTACTGCACTGACAGATCAAAATACAATTTTTGGCAATGTCTGTAAAATTTAACAAAAATGCCAACTTACACTTCAACAAGGACAAGAGTACTAACTGCCTCCATCAAAAAATGGTGAAAAAACGAGCGAGCTGGAATGGAATATCAACTGTATTACCTATGTATAAGGTATACCCCTCTCCTCACCCACCACATGGCATCCTCATAGTACAGCTTTATCAGCAAACCTATTCCCTGGAAAGGCTTGATTTACACTGTCCAAGCAAGTTCATGTCCTTCACAGACTGCACTGATTAACCAACACCTTTAAATTCACTGAGTTAGCACATGCAATTAAACATACCACAACTGTAGAGCTAAAGGAAGCCTATAAAGAAATCAAATAACAATTAATTAGGGGAACTTGGAACTCAGGATGTCAGGTTTTATCTCTTTTTTCTCTAGGCAAGATTGATCTTGAATCCCAGATTCAACTTGGTGACCTCTGGTTCATGGGCACAAACCAGGAACTTCTCCTTTGTCACTGGACAGCTCCACCTCCAAAAGCTTTTTGACATATGCTGATGAAGGAAGCTGGGAAAGTGCTATTATGATATACCATAGTTTTTGAATTTTTCCTTCCTGGAGCCATCTCTCATGTGCTTTTGAAGTCTTGGCAATTACAAATAAGTCTGACTGAAAAGAAGTGTTTCTATCTTGTGTTTAACCAACGCTGTGATCTTGATGGTTCTGGAGAAGTTTCGTCATTTCTTGCAGTTAACAAAAGGCTAAGCAGCTGTCCCACAATACACATCCTCAGTCCTTTTAACACCAGATTAACTTCCACGGGACATTTTTGAAGTGGATTAGTCAAGCCATGTAGGGTTTGAGAGGTAAAGCAAGGTGTCCTGCAGATCATAGTCCTCTGTAGTATTGTGACACAAGTCAGCTCAAACTGAATGAAAAATTTAGGTCAGAGAAAAAGCATCACAGAAATTACCAAAAAGTATTAACAGCTTCTGTCCTACCTCCTAGGCAGAGGTGAATGCTGTCACCAGAACAAAAGCAGTCCATGCCGAAACACCAGACAGCTGAGATTGGCATGGACACTCTGAGACCATTCACATCCAGCTGGATTTTGCAAAGATGCCCCTCCCTGGACCTTTCTGTGCTAGTGGAAGAGCTTTCTGTTCTCAGCTCATCCTACTCTCCCCATCACTGCCTCTTTACTTCCACCAACATCAGTCAGGCAAGTAACTCCCTCCAACCCAATTCAATCAAATTGAGCCAGATTTTCTTAAACATTATCAGAAGCAGTTTTTTGCTAATGCATATTTTGACTGAAAAGGATAAGGAAGATACCAATTGCTGCCCAGCTGGCAGGCAAAGGGTTACAAGTTTTTGGGATATTAGTGTAGTAACACCTTTCATGAGCACAGGCAACTGTACAGCTCTCACCTGCTAAAATTCCTCATACCATAAGAGATACTCAACATGACAAGAAGAGAACCTTAATGAACCTTAATGTTTGGGGCTTCTCACCTTTCCTAATCTCTGGGGATACATTCAATGTCCCAGAGTGTTCTCTTTTTCCTGTCAAACCAATACTTCTTCTGTATTGGCCACAATCATCCTTGTTCTTCTTCGCTGCTTGCCCTTCACCATAGGATCAACAGCTCTAATCAGAATCAATCGTGTTTCAAAAAAATCGCCCTCTGTTTGAAAGCACATCTAATACTTCTAAACACTTCCTAATACTGGCAAAGTCTGAGTAAGCAGAAAACAACCAAGAGCTTCCCATAGAACAAAGTGAAAGATCAGAGCTAAAATGGCTCCTGCACTTGAATATGGATTTTAATCTAGCACATGTAACTTAAGAATCAGGCTCTTCTTGGAGGTGCCAAGCAACATGACAAGAGGCCACGGGCAGAAACTGATGTTCCACCTGAGCATGAATAACTTTACTCTGCAGGTGAGCCTGCACTGGAACAGGCTGCTCAGAGATGTTGTGGAGTCTTCCCCACTGGAGATATTCAAGAATCATATGGACACAATCCTGTGCCACGTTCTGTAGGATGGCCCTACTTGAGCAGGGAGGCTGGACCAAATGACCCACTGCGGTTCCTCCCAACCTGACCCATTCTGTGTTTCTGTGATATTCTACTGCCCTTTTCAATACTGAATTGCATTAAGAAAAAATACACCAAAACTACATACACTACTCTTTCTGCTGTTGCACTTGCCACTCTTCCCTCCCTTAGCTTCATCCAGCCTTCCCCCTCCCATTCTCACTACCTTTACAGCCCACATCTTCAATTTTGCCATCAACTCCTATCCATTAGACACTCCCCATTCCCCTTCCCTGTTCTCCCTCAGGAGGCAGGCTTCCAGCCACACAAGGCTACATCCATGCACCTATATCCATATTAGGACTGCAAAATAGGTACTGAACGTCTCTAGGTGTCTGCTACGGATAAGGTGATGGACATCTTAACATGTAGTAGTTAGGAAGATGACACTTTGGAAAGAGCCCTTTCTTTAATTAAGCCAAATAAACACCAGTATTCTGCCAGAATTACAGAATGGTCTATCTAGACTAGGTATCTATCTAGGTGTTTCCTGACTTTAAAACACACTTTTAAATTTCATGTCTGAATATCTCAACACAGTTCAAATCCACACACATCACAAAAAGAGTGACAGTGCTTCACAATTTCCCTCAGCCTGCAGAACCTGTTAGTCACAAGTTGGGCGACATAAAACAAAGAGACTCATTTCACTTAGCATTCCTGGAAACAGCTGCCATTGTCTCCTCCCTCGAAAGGAGAACATAGCTCTGTGCAATATGTTTCTCCTCCCAAACACTGCAACAGGTTCCATTTCATTATGGCTGTTCCAACAATGCAGTCCCCAAAGGAATGGCACTCACACAAGCCTATAATCCCATTTCACTGTGGAGCAGTTTTGTTTGTAAGCCACAAAGAAAGAAACATATCCACAAAAAAATGCTGACAGAAGCTAAACAACTGTGACATTCCCAGAGCAAAAAATATGATTAATAGTCTCAACTGTGAGATGGAAAGAACATTTTATGAATGTGTGACCATCACAAAATTCACTCTTCTAATATCAATAATGTACAACGGGGGAAAAAAAAAGCAGAAAGCAAAATTCTTTCCCTTTCCTTTTTAATATGAGGCACTTGGATAACAATGCAAACTAGGTTTTAGGCACAGGAGAAAATGAAATTAAATTCTTACTTTAGAGGCTCAGGAGGGAGTTTAGTTCCTGAAAGGTTAATCTGCATCAAAGCAAGTGAGCTGCTGAAAAACTGTTTGAAGGAGGGAGGGACTTCTTTTCCTTTTCTGTAAGCAAACAAATTCATTAAGAAGTAGCATTTAGACACTCCTCATTCCAATAAATAGTGAATGCAAGCCATTAGAAATGTAATGATCTTTTACAGTTTAATTGCTCTACCTTAGGCAGTTCTGTAATCAGTGGCTCTCAATTAACTTAGAATTATAATGTCATCAAAATGTTGATTCAACAAACAATCCTCACAACTGCTGCACAGAAGACATTACTATCTACCTCCTGTCTGGTGAACTACAAAGAATGATCATTTAAGTCTGGTTAACAGTGAACATACATCTCACAAGCAGAAGATCAAAAAGGACATGAACAAAACCCTGAAATTGCTTTTTCACCACTAGAAATAATTACTCAATGCTAGAATACATTAGCATCAATTAGGTGTCATCTCTGATAAGGACCCAAAGCTTCAATATGAAGAAAATGGAAGCTAGTATTTCCTACAATGCACGTACTCTAAAAAGTAAACGTTCAATATCAAAGACTTGAAAAGGCAGTTCCTCCCAGAAGAAGACAAAACAAGAAAAAAAAAAACATTGTAACTGTCATGAAATCATGAAAAATACGAACTTTAAAGATCATATATAAAGAGGAATCAAGTCAGACTTCAAAGCCTGATGCTATGCCCTTTAGAGACAAAAGATATATATAGACTTTCTGCTGCATCAGTATCACACAAACACATATTAGACAAGGTAGCTTACTTTACAGACCTTTAGCAAAGAGCAGAAAGGGAAAGAAAATATTTTGCTTGGAATAAACAGTACCTATTTCATCGAGCACTAAGGCTTCTAAGGCTTTATTAAAGAAGTCTAAGATTTATTCTTGAAAAGAAGGGTGAGACATGGGTGCACAGAATTATAAACCAAAATACTGCAGGAGCTGAGGGTAATGACATTTAAACTGTACCTGTGAGAAAACAGAGTCCTTGAGAGGCTAAGGACAGCTAGATGCTGAAGACATCCACGAAGGAGGGCTCCACACACCTGGTTCAAAATAAGGGCAAATCATTTTACTTTATATTAACTCAAAAAACTACCTAGGGATAGATAGTGAGGAATGTTTCCTCAGTATTGAAATAGCCACAAAATTGGTCTTTACCATATCTAGCGCACATTCCGTGTTGGATAAATCCAGGTGAACAAGGGCATTTGGCTGGGCCAAAAAATTGTACAGGCTCTATAATTATTGGACAGAAAGAATTACAGATATTAATTTTTATATTATGACAACATGTAACTGGATCACTACCTGTCATTGCATTTTAGGCTTTTACTATAAAATCACCTGAAACTTCACCTAATCATTACAACCTGTTTTAATTTTGCAGGCTATCATTTTTTTTTTAAAATGATGGGAAAATGGAGCTCAGACTACACTTACCCAACATTTCTCTTAAAGCACAGGTCTCGAGTTATTGCATTAAACTTTCACAGCAGATGATAACTAATTAAGATGATAATTAAACAAAGATTTGTGATGTCACTCAGACTGCTGTAACATTTCAGAAAGGCTAATTGGTTCGTAAGTTAAAACCAGACCCTTTAAGCATGAAGGAAGCAACTAATTTGCACCTGAAGTCCATGGTTAGTTATTAATATCAGCTGAACATTACAGGTTTAAGGGAGAATACAGAACAGGTAACAAGATTTTAACGTTGATAGCTTCAGTACTGTATAGAATATCTCATGTAAATGTTAACATATGTAAAACTTCTTACTATACAGTTTCATTTTGGGCTCTTTTTAGTCTCAGAGAGCAACATAGAAAGATAAAAGTGTGACCTAATTCACAGAAAAGTGGGAAGCGCAACTCCACATGAAATTCAGCCAAACAGTGCACGCTTAACATTTCTAAAAGAGATCCATCTTCCCAAAAATTAGGTCATTTAGCCCCTATACCTACAATAAAAGACAGGGCCCCACTTTAAAAATTACCATGCTTTCCTAGGGTTTATTTTAATTGCTAAATTACAGGATTTCCTTGCTCCTGTTAGAAAACTGATTCCACAGATTAAGAGGCCTCGGTATTAATGATCTTTATCTTTGAACCATCCCTCTGACAGGCTAAGAAAAGCTCCACTTTGTGCATTTGTTTCTTAAACTATTGTAGGTAGACCTTAGATTTTTTAAAACACTGCCTGCCAAAGATTTATTTATTACATTTTATTTTACCTTTCATTTTTACATTCCTTACTGTGTTATTCTCTCAGAGAATAACTGGATAATGGATTACCACTGTGTGTCTTTACTTACATTTAACTATTAATTTGCTACCTTTAAAACCCCGTTGTCCCACTGACCCTTTCACCTCATGTCTGAAAAGGCTAGTTCTCTGAATATGCTGATGAGTCTGCAAGGAAGATGTGTGAAAAAGCCATAAAGTCATATCTGACTGCATTTTAAGTGATAAGATTAGTTGACCATAGTTTTGCATCTTCTAGATGTTCAATACTTAGAATTCAAAACCTGACAGCTACATGCTCATAACCTTTGATGTGAAAGAGAAATGCAAATGTAACAGTCAAAAAGTGAATATATACAAATTGAGTAGTAAGTGGATCTTTTTATGGAGGAAATAGAACTCCACCTTCACGGCAGTTGACAAACTGAACAAAGGAGTCAAAAAAAATAATTACATTCTTCAAAGAACCATAGGTTTCAACAGCACGTGTCAAGGAGGTGCACAAATTTATTTATACAAACAAAATTATTGAAAAACATAAATTAATTCTTCACAAGTAAAAAGAAATAATTTGCTTCCAATAAAATATTTGTAATACTCTTATCATTATAAAGATGATGAGAGCTTTTTAATGGCATTTTGTCACTTTCAAACAGAACACAGAAAGGATGGTAAGTCCACTGGAAAGAAACTGGTACCCTTGCACTTTTCTCATGTATCAGTACAAGCCAAAGACTAAAGGCATAAACCAAAATTATGTGGATTTTTTTTTTAGTTATGTGGTATAGAGTTCTCTAACTTTATAACGAAGAGTAGAAATAAAATTGTTATTTTCTATCCCTCCTAAAACTGTACAGAAGTAAAGGCCAAAAAGGTTTTTGCCTTTCCCTCAACCACTAATGAAAACACCCATCCATTATCTCCCCAGGGAGAGCAAAGTGCTTACTGAGAGATCATCTCCGCGGAGCGCGTTCCCTGAGAGGTCAAGATAGATGAGCGTGCTGGCGATCAGCGAGTTGGCACTCAGTGACTGGGAAAGGCTGTTCACCCCTGCCAAAAAAAAGGTCACAACCCAGCTGAAACAACTCCACATAAAACTGGCCCACAGCCCGCAAGAGCACAATTTCAGTGAATGCAGACACACACACAAATGTTTAATGACTTCCTACTGCCATCACTGTAGTGCAGCTGAGGAATACAGATCACCAGGCAGATATGAGACCTCTCCCTGACACAGCATGCCCAGTTGCACCTGGACCACTCTCTCCCAACTCCCCTGATGCAGCCAAGGTGTATTATACATCCCAGATCCAGGATGCATCCAGATCCATTTTCAAACAGATTTTAAAAACAGTTTACTCCATAATTTTAAGACAGTGTCTTCCTACAAACAATAGTATTTAGATAAAACTATTTGTGGAAGTAGATAAAAGCATTTGTGGAAGACCAAGTACATTAACAATTATAATTGCCAGAACTTCAAAAGCAGCTGACGAGACCTAGAAATTAAAAATATTTCAATTAATGTATCTGTCTGCAATTTCATAAAAATAGTTAATTAAAAGCACCAAGAGATGCATAAAGACTCTCAGTTGCTTATCAGAACAAACACATATTTTTCACATTAAAATTAAAAAGCTCACATTGGGAAAAAGCCAGTCAGAGCTTTCTTCCACTGAAACTTTTCTGTTTTTCAGAATACAAATTAGGACATGGCTATTTCTGATTCCTTCAAATCTAACTTTCATCTGAGGGCTCTACAGCTTATCATCAACTTCTCAATTTATCGTAGATGGTGTCTGTTGCCTTTCAAGCACTACATGTGTGTGGTTCTTACATGCATAAGCATCACTGTGTCCTTTAGTTGATGCAGCAGCTTTTTTCTAAGTGCCCAGCCAAAGCTACAAAGAAGGTAAGTGATCTATTGCACAACACTCAACAGCTTCTCAAAGCTGGTCAGTGAAACTGGATGGGCATTCAATGGATGACACATGTCCAGTTTTCATTTAAAAACTATTATGAAACTGATTTGCCAGTGAGGATGTGGAAGAAACAGCTAGCAAGCTACTGGGGACAAAAATACCTACGTCAGTGCTTTAATTTTCTGAGCTTTCAAATATTAAAGAAAGTCTCCAGTATTAGTAGTATGGCTTCTGGTTTCAAGAGGCTTTTGAAACTGGAAAGTATCAAAGTAAAGCAACAGCTTTGTCAAGCCTCAAATCTTTTCTGCTTAGTGTCATTTTTCTTTTAGCTTGAGATGGTGTTGTTGAATCTACACCCTACTGCTAAAGCTAAACTGCAAACTAATACTTTGTGAAACTTTGTAAGATCTTAAAGCTCCATTTAAATGCTTGACATTACAGCTTTGGATTCACTTTAGTGAGCCTTCTCAACAACATTCACAAGCAACAAGAAGAAGGAACAAATGCAATTTTGCCTTGGTTGCTCAATGGTACCTAGTTATCAGCTGGGATTCCAGCTGGGTTAAACTATCAACAATTTAGCATGTACAACCAAGAACCAATTCTGGGAATTCAGAAGCAGCATCTGAGTTTGAGGGAGAAGAAGAGCTAGCAAATAATTCATAATGTTGCTGCTTGTTTCATGCTTAAAAGGGATCAACTGCTCAAAATCATCCACAGCAGTCAAGGTAAACAATGTGAATGAGGGATTTTTTGAATTAGCCTCTGGCTTGGGCTCAGAAAAGCAAGCTTGATCTTTGAAAGAGTATACGAGAATTTTCCATTTAACCAGAATCTTCAAATCAATAAATTTATGTTTGAACTTCACACTACCTCATGCAATACTCTAACAGTAATCTCACTTTCATTTGCAGACAATCTTTCATGCTCTTTTACCACTCTCTGGAGGCTCAGACTGTTAATAGCTCTCAGGAACTTTGAGATACAATATTTGAAGAAAGATCAGCTGGGAAGTTGCCACCTGAACTTCACTTGTCAATCTTAGAAACTTATCTCACATAAAAAGCACTTTTAAAATAAGGTCAAAACCTGAGAGGAATTGTTCAATTTCTCAAATTTCACAAAAGCTTAAAATAAAAAAAAATTATAAGAAAGAAAGAAAGGTTGGGGGAAAAATACATGCATTTTGGAGTCTACTGAATCCAAGATCCAAGGACTCTTTTAGACTTTTTCTACAGAAAGTATTCCTCAAGCTCAAAAATAGCTTCCCAAGTTAAAACCAAATCATTACTGTCTTCTTAGGTCAGAGAGAAACTGACAGCTTTGCAGCAATCTGAGTTCCTTCAGATCCTGAGGGTTGTAAGAATTCCCATTTAAAGACATGGCATATACTATTTTTAGGAAACACTGAGAATCTGCCATGGGACAACACTAATGGTAACATGTTACTCTGAAGGTCATCAATATTAGACATACTGGAAAATATTTTCAGCTTTTGCTTAAAGATCATCTTTAAAAAGTATGTTAAAAACCTTCAGATTCTTTTAATAACCTCAGAATTCACTTTCACTGACAAGAGTTGCGTGGGTGCACTTCATCAAGTTGGCATTTATTCTTTATGAAAAAGGAAATGTTGCTAGGGTGTTGTCCTGACTCAAACTTCACAATCACTTGCTGAAATAATTCAGCTCACATGAAGAAAAGTAGAGAATGAATGAACATACCAGAACTGCATAAATTTCTGTTAAATTCACAAGTATCCCATTTCAAGAGTACATGTTGCATTAGTAAAGACACTTAATCAACTGTTACCAAAAACTGAGTGAGTAGTAGAAAACAAAAACCCTAGAGTTTAATAAAAGTATTTTTAGTGAAAATCATTATTTAATAATTTCACCTTAGGATTTACTGTTTACTTAAGCATAATAAGAGCCATAGGCTCTCATAATAAAACAACAAAAAGTCCTTTACTCCATCCATATTTCCCCAGGTCAACCCCTGAAGCTAAGGAGAATACTGAATCTGCACTTCACAGAGCAATAACAAACGGGGATAAAAGGGCACATTTTCTATCTGTTATCAGCTAATGTCCTTCATACTGTTAACTCAGTCATCTTTTCCAGGTCATCAACATCTACAAAAAAGCAGCAATAATGTCAGTGTGGTTTTTCTATTTTAACACCCATTACCTATACAGGAGACCGTGGGTTTGTGCAATCTCTGTAAGAGGTCACTGCTTCTATTATTTGTAAAACAAAAATGCAAGAAATCCTGAAAGCTTCTGACTTGTGTTTCACTGCTGCTATTGCTTTTAGAATATACAACCATTTCAACTACAATTTGAATTAGAATTCAAATCAGAAATTTGTAAATTATAAAACAAAGAAGTCTTTAGTCAGAGCTACTCCCTCACCAGCCACTGTCATGATGCTTGGCTTCATAAAAAAACAGTGTACAAAACATTCGGACATTTCCCTACACATGTTGGCTTCAGACATTTTTTTGAAGTGCATATGAAATGTATCTTTCATGTCAATCCTAATTTCAGTCTTCCTTCATAATACATGTTCAAACTAAACCCTTACAGAAGCAAGTCTGAGTTTATCAAAGAGCTGAAGGGTACTCAGAACCCAGCCCAGGGTTCAGCAACCCAGGACTGCAAAAAAAGCAGATACCCTGTTTAGAAAACACATGTAAATCATTTACAAAATTAATTATTTTATAATATAGTAAGAAAAAGTATTTTTGTATCTAAGTCTGAAAGTTTTAGAAGAGAAAAAGAGGCATATTTATAAAACATACCTTTAGGTGACAAGGAGGTTTTAGATAAATTTAAATGCTTCAGTCCCTTTGGAAGTTTGGCGAACTGGATGCTCAAAGATGACACACCTGTTGGGGGAGCAAAGACAAAAAAGGATGTTTTCAGGTGAGCTCTGTGACCTCAGGTTCTCCCAGCAAATCTCAACAGGGGCAAAATCCACCGCTGACCCTTGAGGAGGAACTGTACTCACTGTGCAGGTGGGCTGTCATTTTATGAACTTTTAACAGATGTAATCAAGACCCCTGCTTTGATAACCACTGCACAGATAGGAAACTTTGTTTTTATCCATCAGTAATCCTCCTTAATTAGTTTAAAAACTTTATAATACACACATACTTTTGAGAAGGATTTGAAGTGAAGCTATTGCACACACCAAGCAGTCACCATTTGGAAAATCTGGATGCTTTATATTTCAGGAAAAAAAAATAAATTAAAAAAATCTAGGTATGATCTAAAACCCAACAATGCTGTTTCACATGGAACTTGAAACTATTTATACTTTCTTATAAAAGGATGGGCTGTCAAGGCAAGAGAGGTGCCCACATTAGCTAATATCACCCTCTTTTTTGAGACAAACCTTAAAAGCCAGGTCATAACAGCCATTTAATTCAGCAGCCTGCAGGCTACCAGCCAGGACACAGGCTTGGAAATGCCACAACTGCTTGCAATCCTAAACAGTAAAAACCTATTAAGACTCTGACACAGACTCGACTACCTCAGCACAAATTCAACAAAAGAAGAAAACCTTAAGAAGGCACTTTTCATTAAAGCCTTTACACAGTGTGTCCAAGTTCCCCACTCCACAAATTTAATGCTCCATTTTAAGCAGAAGATTGAAATTTGATTAAGAGGGCACATCCTAAATAACAGTGCAACTAAGCCGTGAAATATTTATTAGAGGAATAAATCAACATAGAAACTCCAGGCTTAACCTGAGGTGTGAAAAACAGTGATATACAGCAATTCACTTGGAGAGAAAAGGGCACAGAAAAAGAGGGTAAAACCTTTTACTTGATTGAAAGCATAGTAGATTAAAAAGCTGATACCCTGTCCATGTGCACAGACATGAAACAATCTGTGAAACTGTAGGTCACATACCTATGTTCACTCTGGTTTTATTCTGTTTTAAGTGTCATTGATAATGAAGAAGCCAGCTACCTTCCAGATACTGTGGTAGGGTTTTTTTTTAATGTTCTCTGTAAAAGCACGTTGCGTGCAACACCTGTGCAGCTCAAAACAAGACCTGATTTTTTATTTATATCACTACAACATTAGACCCAGGAGACCTTGGCATCATTTACTGTAAAGCACAATGGTAACCAGACATCTTCACCAATTTTCAGCAATGAATCCAATAATATTAACAGGATTTTCTTTCATAGCTCTATAAGGACAATCAGTATCACTAAGGATACAACAAATGTAATTTTTGCTGTTAAGCATTTTGACTAAGACATGCTGCAAATAGTTTTACCTCTCCATCTTTGTATTTAGCTAACAATCTGCAGACAAATTATCATTCTAGCCAAGTTGAACAATTTTCACACCTTGCTAGCACTAAGGGGATTAAGTTGTAGTTATAAGATACAGGAATCAAGTGCAGAAAAGAGAAAGTACTGCTGATTACTCTGGCCCTTGAACATCTTTTAAGTCACTCATTTTTGCTAATGGCATAACAGAGATGAGAGTTCACATGGCAGAAATGGAGTTAGCTGCATCTAGGCACACAGTTTGGAATTTGAGTACTATGAGGCTTCAGTAAGACTGTTTTGCATTATTTTTAACAAAATATGAAATTAAATTCTGATTCTAGGAGAGACAAAAGCAAAACTACCATCACTTCAGTGTGGCTAGGTATTTACAGACGAGATTGATAACAAACTTTCCAGGTGACAGTATCACAAATATTGACAGTATCATAAAGGACAGCCAAACACAAATGAAGAGATTAGTCTCAGTAGAAAAATCACTGCATATAGACACTGCACTGTACTTGAACTGAAGACAGATCCTATGCTTTAGGTACACTAAACTCACTTCCCATGCTGCTGGGATACAGACAGTTGCATTAATACATAATAATATCATCCCTTTGCTTATTGGTACTTAACAATATATAATAGCTTAGTATATGTTTGTGTTCATACAGGGTGCAATATGTTCTTCTCCAGAAAACAAACAACTCTGTGATTTCCCTTATAACTGCAAAATAAGCTAGTTCCAGCTCCTGCAGGTGATTTTTCAAAAGGTATTTTTCCAAAACTCATACGTTTATATGAATCTCCACATTTACTTGTGAAATCCTTCTTAATGCTCCAGTTTACCAAAGTCAAATCTACCTTGAACCCAGGGAATTTTCTTGAACTGAAAAACTGCAATATTTGCACATTGCAATTATAATTAATTTCTAAGTACTCTATAACCTATCTAATTCTAATGAAAAGGTCAAAGCTTAATTGTGCATTTGTTACGAGAGGCTGAGATGATGAAAAAAACCCTACTAATTTCTCCAAGTTGTAGTTTCTGCATTTTATTTCTGTCTTATGTGGATACCACGGAATGGCTTGAGTCTATAGGCTTGTTGCAAATAAAGCACCCCCATGGATATGTTTAAAAAATGAAAAAAGATCCCCTGCACTGTAGAGTATCCAGTGTCTGGTCAATTGTTTTCCTTCCATGATAAAAATGAGTTCCTTTAAAAAAAGAAAACAACCTTTCAAATAACACAACCTAAATACACTTCTTCAAAAGCAGAATCAACAATGTACCAGTCTTTTTTCCAGCTTACAACAGAAATTTCTGTAAAATGCCTATGGCACGTTGTAACAATAACGTTCTTCAGCAAAGCGCTGGCTTTTATGTGATAAGAATTCCTAATGAGGATAAGCAATAATCAGCAGGCAAGAGGTAATCAGAAGGGTTAAAGCCATTCATGTGAACAACTTCAAATAAAAAACTGTTAAGAATAGTTAAAAACAAAAACGTTATCATGCTTGCTTCTGGTCAAAAGAAAAGTGATACAGATGCTGAAAGGAAAAAAAAACCCTTCCTATTTTTCTCCTCACTGAACCAGCAAGAAAGAAGAGACACCTACAAAATTATGTGTTAACAACATTGTGAGTCCATCAGGTCGTAATCAGAATGAACAGCTTTTCTATTTTGAATCGTGGCAGCAAAGAGAATAGAAAATTTCCCCCAAACAAACCAAATAAAACAAAAAAAGGTTCACTGTATAAAAGTCTCGTTTTTCTTCTGGCCCAACAGGAGCACAAGATAGTCTGATCCCAGAACACTGTGTGCCTGGAATGCATTAAGTGAAGCAAATGGAAATCTCACATGGGCAGCACTGAAGGGTCAACTCCACACTGAAAGAATGTAACCTTATTTTAAAAATAAATGCCTCTTGGGTGAAAAAAGAGTAGACAAGGGAGAGGAATGACTTGATATGTACTGAAATCATGCCTAGCAGTGCCTAGTCTGAAAAAAGCTGAGCTGTTCAGCTTGACTTTCCATCTTGTGGAGTTAACAGCACTTTGCTCCATAGGAATTCTAGTTATGCCAGTATTATTGAACATCACCAAGACCTCACAACAGGGCAGGCTAGCACAGAGCTGAGAAAAGGGGCAATTTTCATGCGGAAAAGAAATATAGCACTGTAACTGAAATAAAAACACAAAACCATCAGAAAGATACATTCCAAGAAACAAAGTTGCCTTGTGCTTCCTCTTTCAACTGATTACACTACTTATAAAAATGCACACCACTTAAAAACCAGAGTTTGGGGCTTCTTTTACCTTCTAGTTCTAAACAATCACTGTGTTCTATCTTCCATTAAAATCCAGGGTTGGTTTAAGACATTTAAGTATTTCTCAACACAACAATGGATATGTGCAAGTCAAAAAGAATGTCAATTCTCAGTCATTTGTGAACAGCAGAAATTCACAGTAGCATTATGCATAAAACAATAACCTATTTTTCAGACAAAGCTGAACAGAGCTGCAATAACCCTCCTATTACATTTATAGAAAGAGAAAAATGTAAATGTTACAATACCTCTATCTTCAAGTGGATTGCTGGCAAGGTTGATCGTATGAAGTCCTGAGTTGGGATTATGGGCTAGGGCACTGGCTAGTTTCTGTGCAAAATCCCTGCAACAAAAAAAAGAGAGGGAGAAGGAATCCTGTTACCCCCTCTGTCAACAGCACACTCAAAGGCTTAAAAGTGTCAAGGGATTACTATCCTTTACAAGTGGACTTTACTACTGCAGAGCACTAACTGACTCCTCATGGTTCCAAACAATGTTTATCTGGCTAATTGGCTATATTTCACAGGGAGTTACTTCATCAATTTACCCATCCTCTGACCTAAGTGGCCAAAGAGTATACAAAGACTAAAATGCTTTTGACAGAGATCTGAAGGTATAAAATAGGAGTTACACAGAATAACTCAAAACTTCACATCTTCCGTATCTCTCTGCACACCACAGGATTTGGAGATACACATCAACTTGCACTCAACAAGCCATCCTACTCACTTGCAGCAGCTTTCTGCCAATACTCACTCAAACAGATGGGCTTTGCAGCATATCTAGAAGTATTTCTAGTCTTATGAAACAGCAGGAACAGCTCTCTCAAAGAACAGCAGCACACTGATGAGCTGGTCATCTGCTCCATTTTACAGAGAGAAGCATCAAAGGTCATAACTGGCTGATCACAGTCCCAGCAATGGATCCAAAAGAGATGTGGAATATCAGTTCTGGGATACTGACAACAGCCAGGCCAAGTAGCACAGACAGCTCTGAAGCAACCTTAACCAACTATGGTAGGTAGATGTCGTAGCATGACCTCTGTCCCAAAGCCACTTTTTAGAGAGGCAAGGGAGCGCTGCCCCGCCTGAAAGCACCTTACTGCAGCTGGACTCACAGCACTAAGTCAGAAGATAGCTTGGGTTTTCTCGCACACCACATTGTCCCACTCTGGTGGAGAAACATTCCTTGCATGAAGTCAGAAGGCTGCTGTCTTATCAGCTCTAAAACAAATCCTCAAATCTGTTCTCATACCAACTGAGAAGTTATGATGTGATAAGGGACTAGACCTACTGTGGGCTTTTGATAAAGTGAGGCTGTAATTTCAGTGTTCTTACTTCACCTAAGTTAGATGCCAAGATAGAAAGCAAAGCTATGCCTTGAATTTCTTTCTCTCTCTGCTTTGAAATACAGTATTTCTCCTCCTGTAGGCCAGTGGTGAAGAGCTACCAAAATGCTAATTAATACTGCCCTCTGTTTCCTTGGAACAGATCCTGCCTATCATCAAACTGTGCTGAGATCCACAGTGGAGGTAGCATGCTCTTCCACTATTTGGAAAAGAAAGGAAACTGAACAGCAATAGCCTCAATTCAGCTTTTGGTTATCTGTAGCTGCAAAGTTTCCTGGAGTACAGAGATGCTCCAGGGAAGTTTAGTTTTCCTTTAAAATGCTGTGTCCTTCTGGGGCTAGAATGGTTCCAGCACTGCAGATGCAAGATGAAGGGCTGCCTTTAGGAAAAACATATTCTCTTCCTAAAATACAAGCAGCATGTGAATACAAACACTCAACAAAAAGAACTTCTGGACTTGAAACTTTGCCACCTGACAGGCTTCAGGGTCTCCTGCTTTGCTACCAGCTGCTGCTGCAGAAGATTATGGATCTCCTGTAGGTCCTCAGTGACATTTGCCAAGGCTCTGGAAATCCTCCAGCATTTCAAATGGTGCTAGATGCCTGCCCTTAGGCAACTGAATCAAGCTCCTTATGTCCAGCCAAGAAAAAGGAGGTTTTGAGTTAAAAAGCAACAAACCCTTTCCTCTTGAGGAGTTTCCTCCTCTTCCTTTATCCCTAACAGATTCTTGTCATTACAATACTTTGCCTATACCTCCAGGCTTGTTTACAAACTCTGCTCCAGCTTTTGCCAACAATATAGGCAGGATTACCAGAACATTTTGGACAATTAGAGTGTGTGTGAACTACTTAGCAAAGGCACAGCAAACTGACCTCCACCAGGAGGCACTGGATTATCTATATTGGGCTCAGAGGGCTCCAAGGCTCATTTTAGAAAAAATAATACAACCAATAACATACACTCCCTGTGCAGCCTCTGCCATAAACAGAGATACCTTGGCTCTGCTCATGGGTGAACATCCCTTCCCCTCTTTTGTTCACTATTTGTTTCAAGTCATAAAATTTGTTGCTTCTTTTGGCTGCACACTTACGAACAGAGCATGTGGTCTAAGTCTGAAACTTGCTATAAAGCATCAAGCTTGCTCTGTATGCATTACACAGCCATGCTTGGCTGAAACAAGCTTATTCATGCTTGTAGGTAAAGCCCCAAAAAGGTTCTATTTAATTATACATATGACAGATGGATATTTCATCAAGGGAAAGAATACTACCAATCTGGAAACATCAGACAAACAAAACAATTCCTTGAGATCTGTCTAGACAACATCCCTGTAACAGAAAAAAAGAGGATGTGTGGGAGGAAGCAACACTGTTAGGTCTAAGGACATTAAGACTCTGTCAAGAAGGGGAGGATAAGACTAGACACGACTGTCAAAGGCTCTCTGGATACCAGCAAGAGGCACTTCTGCTCTTCCCCATGTGGCAGCTGGCCACCCCCTTTGGAACAG
Source organism: Parus major (assembly GCF_001522545.3). Classification (NCBI taxonomy): domain Eukaryota; kingdom Metazoa; phylum Chordata; class Aves; order Passeriformes; family Paridae; genus Parus; species Parus major. The sequence continues at coordinate 91,809,825 of NC_031769.1, forward strand.
GGCTGCACAGGACAGTGTGAAAGGAGGCAGGGACATTCTGCCTGCCAGCTTATAGAGACCATGTAAGTGCAACAAATAAATCACTTGCACCAGCTCCTGCAAACAGGGCTTTGCAGACTGGGAAGTCTGTCTTGCAGTTCCATGGAAATCACAGAACATCCTGAGTTGGAAGGGACTCCCAATGATTGAGACCAACTCCTGGTGCTCCACATGAAACCCCAACAACCCCACCATGTGCCTGAAATTATTGTCCAAATGTTTCTTGAGCTCTGGCAGGATTGGCATCATCTCCCATCATCTGGCATCATCTCCCCATGACCAGTGCCCTAGGGAGCCTGTTCCAGTACCCAAGCACCCTCTGGAGGAAGAACCTTTTCCTAATATCCTAGTCCTTGCCATTTGGCATCTTCCAACAGTGCAGGTCAAGGGAAACTTACACCATACACGGCCTGTGCCTGTCAGGCCAAGCTGCAAAGCCTGGTAGACACCAAAGCCCAGCCTAATCAATAGGCTGAGCTGCCCACTCAGAAATCTGTATTTTGGTTATCACATATTATTCCATTCCTCTAAAATACCTCAGGGATTAACCCTCTTTTCAAGCTCATTTTTTTGGGCCAGTCTGAATCAGTCTCCTCTCCGTGAATTCTGGACATCATGTGTGTTAATTAAAACACTTACCAAAACACTTATGATTGCTATATGCATTGAAGCCTTCCAACATTACAGCAATGGGGATAAAATTTCCAAGGGCATCTAAACTGGCACAAATCTTATCAGACAGGGGTTTTCATTAGACATCCTGTTTTTCCCAACAGGAAGTTCACACTTCCCTAGTTCTGTATCCTTATTACAGCTACTGCACAATAGTTTGCTGTTTCATCATTTGGGAGGATGACAAGTGTTTATGAGGCTGTGACCAAACCAAATCACAGAAATGAATGGCTGGAGATAGAAAATAACAGAATCATCTTAAACTGTCTCTGCTGCAGGAAGAAATATGCTCTTGCAGCTGCTCGGGTTATTTCTTACAGCTTTACTCTTGGTAGCTCTTTCTTAACCCTGGTTTGGCATTCTATCACAGCTCATTAAAAATGACTGGTCTGTAAGCCATGGGAAGGAAAATACCCAGCAACAACAGGATCTCATAGCAAACAGACATGAAAAATGGCAAAACTGACAAATGCATCCTTGGCAAAAACAGACAGTGTTGATCAGAACAGATACACACCAAGGCACAATGCCGAACACTCTGCATGTAGATGGAGACATGAAAAAGCAAAGTCACAAGTTGATTATCTGTCAAGTCCTGTTAGAACTGAAAAGCAGTTAATCCAACTGTGATAAATTAAGGTAGGCAACGAGCAAAGGTAGTCACCATATCCTTTTATATTAATGATTATCACTTGATTTCATGGCACATACTGGAAGAAAAACGAGATTAAAACCAGGGGCTTATGTTTGAATGACAGCTAAAGGCAGTGTACTAGTGATCAGAAAGTTCATGTTATTATTCCAACTCCACCTCAAATTTCTTGTGTCACGTAGACAATTTTGTTTTAAAGGCATTTTAATGCAAAGTGCACTTTAAAAAGGATAAAAGGACTCCAACAATGAAGAGGAGACAATGTAAGGCACACCAAATATCTCCCCTGTGCTTGTTTCCCTTTATTTGTAATTCTGGATGGTGCTCTGCTTCTCCCACCTTTACATGGCTTTTTTAATTTTATTTTTTAAAAAAAAAATCATTAGTTCTGGAGTTTACTTTGTTTACATTGTCTTGGACACTACCCTAACACTACTAAAACAAGCACTACAAGAACAAACTAGCACCTCTGGAAGTAACCTGAACTTTGCTTCTATTTCCTGTGAAGGGGGGAAAAAAGAACAAATACCTAGTAGTAGCTACAGCTTATTTAAATTTAAAACATATTGCAAAAAATGTATTTAAAACATATGCAAGGATTTAATTGTATGGCTTTTTCTGTGTATCTTCTAAATCTATGGCAAGCCAATAAACTTACTGATCTACTTTCTTCAAAAAATTTGTAGTGTAAAAGTCCTGTTATATTTGAGCAGACAGCAATCCACATTAAGGCAACACCAGCTCATTTGGAAATGAAACAACCACGTGTTATGCAAGATGTTTTTTTTTTACAAAACCTAAACCACTGTTTTTTAAATGATAAAAAGGTGTTGATACTTCTATTGGAGCCATATTTGGAGAGGAACAGTACAAGCCAGTTTAAGGTTTATGCTCTCTTTCAATCACTTTGCTCCACTTAGCCCAACTCTCCAGGCAGAATCTCAAAAAACACCAGTTCAAAGGGATTTCTTGGACATACAGACCCCCTGGAAAACCTCTGGAAAACCTCATGGCTAGAGGCTCATCACAACTAGACAGACACTGAGCACAGCTTTTTTAATGCTTATTCTGGCTCACATACATCACATATCCCTTTTAGTGGGAGTAAGCAGCATCTCAAGCGACATTTCGAAGGAATTACTTACGTTCTAAGCCCGGCATTCTCTAATACCAGTTCTTCCAACCGACTGGACCTACTCACCACTCGCAGTATCTGCTCACAGAGATCAGTGGACTGCCACAGAAAAGACAGAACAGTGTTAAAGAACACAAACACGGAACAGACAGTTATTGAGCTAAGCTGTACATCGTAATGGGATCCAGGCCACAACCATCTTCTTGTTATACATAAATAGGAAGTAAAAATACCAGAAACATCCAGGAGAGTCAACAAAAGACTTCTGGAAAAGACTCAAGAGAAGCAGGAGGCAGACTAAAAGAAAGTAACTAATGAACCATGCCACCTAACCAAAAGGGGCAGAATGTTTATAATGACAGTGAGAACAACCTAAATCATGTGGCTCGGAAAAAACTCTCACTTAATTTTTAAGGAAATCTTATTCATATGCCTGCTACTCCAGCAGAAATAAGTGGTAACTAGTACAAATGAGGATAAAGCCTGACCAGGAATGACAACTTAAGACAAAGAAAGATGTTAGAAGGGGGAAAAAAATCAAAAACAAACAAAAAAATCCCCCAAGCCACAAAAAAACCTCAGGAGCTAAAGTACCCTAGCTAGAGATGTCCTCTAAAGACTCCCAAAGACTAGTGGTTAAGGGCCATTAATATTTGAGTATGAATTCTTCCATGCAGAAGCAAATCCCACCTCGTGTTCTTACTCTTGTTGAATTCTAGAATTTGCATGGGTATTTTGCAAGTCCCATGAACCAAACATGACAACAAAAGAGTTTGTTTGCTCTTCTCATTCAAATAGAGAGATAAAACCATAATCATTCAAAAGCCATGCAATGAACTCTGTACCTCATCACCTTTTATGCTAAACTTTTATTTTGCTTCTGGATTTTTCTCCCCACAGCTCACACTAACCAGCGTTCATGTGATAGCTGAAGCGGAATTTCAGTCATGATCATGAAGTGTTGAAACTATTTTGTTACCTGCCTTTAAAAACAACAATATGACATTCATACCTGGGACATCCTTGTCTCTAATGACTGTCTGACATTTTGTAGCTTGTGTATCTTACAGGGTTGGTTTTTTTACTTTCAAACTAATTGAATGTCCAGAAAAACCCCCCTAAACAAAATAAATCTGCTCTACCACACACACAAAATCTTATTAATCCTTCACATAGAAAAGGTTAACAATTTTTGGTGAAGACTGTTAATTCAGCCATCTTCCCACTAATTTCTCTACCATCCATGTTTTAATAATTCAGAATATTATCAGGATCTTTCTTCAGTACTGTGATTGCAAGTGGAAAGTTTCATGCCTGTACTATAAAACCACCGTGGGTACTGTGTATCAAACACAAGGTCAGAGTGGGACCCGTGGAACACAACGCACTCGATGGCCTCCGGATATGTCTGACCTCATAACGACCCTTGGCAGTGCTCCTACGGCATGGATTTACTGTCTCATGATCCATATTTCCCTAATTTTTGACTTTAAAATAGAATGTGTGGAAGGTAAGAGGCTGGGTTTTTTAAAGTAACTGATGTACTTTCTAGACTGAAAAAGTTTATTTGTTTTCCACAGGAAAGCTGCTAAGAGAAACCCCCAAAACATTCACATAAATGTATCTCGGACAGATAATAGGGCCAAGTTTTTATTCTACACAGACTACACCAGCCAATCTTCTAACTAAGCAAACTATCTCATTTCACTGAAGCGGAAACTGATTAATTGCATTGTACCTTTTAATAATGTTGATTTTAACAGCAAACTACAACAGCACTAAAAATACCACCAGCTTCATTCCGTGCGTAACTTTGAGAGAGATGTCCCAGCAAGAAAGAAGTTTTTTGCCTATTCTTTTGCCAAAAAACACATAAGTTCCTATTGAATTTTCATTGAGAATGATAGCTTAGGAATATAATGAGAGCTTTACAGACCAATAAAATGGAACCAATTTATACAAGATGAAACTTAATATTAATTTTTAAAGGCAAAAGTTTCCGGAGGCAACCATGAAAGCAATTTCTCAAGCAAACCACTAACTCCCACTGTGACTATAAACTTTCAAATTTAGAAGAAATAACATATTTTGATATATTTAAATTGTCACTGAATTACTGCTTTTCTTGGACTTTTTTTTCAGTAGTCCAACTTGTTTAGACGCGCCCTCTTTTTGCTTTTAGGAGCAAAAACTGATATGGAAAAATACCGGTGCCACACATCAGTGCTTTAGAAAACTGGGAGAGAAAACCATCAGTGATAATTACACAGAAAAAAAGTGCTTTATGCAAGAAAAAAAAATCCCCTGAATCTTGTCATTTTCTTTTCACCTCCAAAACACAACTAAGATTTCTGGCTGCTTTAAAGTTACTTTCCAATTAGTCACATAATATTGTGTGGGGGAGTCAGCAATGCCTGATGAAGTTTTTATGGGCTACTACTATCAACCAACAAAGTTTTCAAACTATATTATTTGAAATGTTCACAAGATTTGACTCTCAGCAATGTTTTTATTGTCCTAATTGACTATCCAACAGTTTGTATTTTTCTGATATGATTCCAGGGGGAAAACATTGGCAATAGATTGCTCAGTTGTACTTGCCTAAAAAAATTCACTTTAAAAAATGTAATAGCATCCTTTAAAACACAAAGCCTGGTAGAAAGCAGATATATTGTTTCAATTTATTACTTACTAATTTCAGATCCTTGGAGGACAGCTTTGTAAACCACTGATTATACTCCAGAGCAGCAACTATAGGTATTAAGTCTCTAGAAAAAGAAAAACACTTTTACACACTTTTCATATAACTGTCATTTGAAACAATCCCCTAAGTGTTCTTCCACCTCTCATTCCCCATAGTTTTGCAATGCTAATTGCCTGCCATCCCCATTATAGAAAGCTCTGTATTCTGAAAAACAGCAGCAGCAGCAGCAGCTGCATGTCTTCCTCCTATTTTAATAAAAATTTCTGACTGGCCAACTGGCATATATAGCATGAATTTTAAAATCAGGAATTTGTCTGGGCTGCCATTCCTACTTTTAGCATAACTTTCTCTTCAGCCTGTGACATGTTTAAGCTTCTTAATCACCTCTAATTATAATTTAGCATGACGCTAAAAAGCTTTTTGGCACTCTGATGATTTAATATAATTCCATGACTGAATGCTTCTAGAGAACACCTCCTTGTCTCATCTCTATAGTTAAATTCCCCCAGGAAACAGGAGACCTGCAACAGGATAATGCGACATTCAGCACAAACCCTCCTTAATTGTAAAAGGGATTTCACAAATGAAATTCTAAATTATTCCCATTTTCTTCGTTCCAAGCCTCTTAACATGATCTGCTCTCCCTCTATTAAGTTTCTCCAGTAGCAGACGTTGATGAATGTCACGTCTGTGCGTTACCCCCGAGCAGAATCATTCATCAAGCACTATCACACCATTTAGCAGTGCGGCACTTGCATCAGTTTGGTGCTGCATATTAAATACTTATATACACCTACACACAGAGGCTTAACAGCTCCTTAGAAAGCCCTTGTCTTTATAATGAAATAAAGAGCTCTAACATACACAAACTAACTTATCAAGCCAGCAAAACAGTGCCACTCAAGCCTGTTTTTCTAGGGAGAAATTTAAAAGCACTGCCTTTTATAAGCTAGTCCAGCCCTCCCCCTCACTCCCCAGCTCTTCATTCAGGACATATGCAGGTAGGCACAGATCTGCAATTAACAGGCAGCACCCTTCTCCCATCTTCTTTCTATTCTCCCCCTCCTCCAGTTTTCCTCTGCAAACACGCAGACGCTTCAGGGTGGTTGTTAAACACCAGGGAAGCCAGGAGACATCACGTGGACACACATTCCGTAGGCTATATTGGGAGCTGCAGTTGCTGGATTTGGAAGTACAAGCATCACTAAGGTAACAGATCGAAGGTGCAGCATTCTGCAGCAAAAGACTGTAGCCCACCAGCTGAGAAGCTCATGCAAATAGACCATTTTCACACTCCTGCAGAGGAACTAGTGTGAGGTGCCCTTCGAGGATTTAAGCCATCTTTCCATCTTGCTCATAGCACAGCACGTTGCGTGGTGAATTTGTTTCCACAGGCACAGCAGAGACTTAGCAGCTTCATGGAGTGTATAGATTTATTTCTGCCCACCACTTTGTTTTTGTTCCTACACACACACACACTTCATCTCCATGTAAAGCAATAACTAACAGGTGAAATGTTAGGTGAGAAAAAATAACAACCCAGAGGTACTTCCCCCTTAGGCTGGGGAGGCAGGAATCTTTCCATGGAGTATGGAATGCCCACAGACAGTGAGGTTTGCTCCTCTGCAGTTCCCTGGAGAGATCAACAAGGTGGTAATGAATTTTTAGCTTTGATACCTCTCTTGCCACTGCCTTTGCCTTGGAAGTGGAGTGAATATAAGAGCAATTTTTCAGGTGAAGTTTTGGTTTGTTCATGCAGCAGTAACCAGGCAGCACAGCTGGGCAAACAATGGACAGGCTGATGCTGGTGGAGCAGAGCTGTTCACACTGGAGACCACCACCTCCAAAAGCAGCAGAAGGTACAATGAACATTTGTAGTTCAGCCATCAGCAGCAGCCCGGCCCCTTCCAAGGAACAGAGGGACAATGACTGGGGATCACCAGCTGCAAGGGTTCACACTACCAGGGAGCTGGTAAGGCAGCTCAGAGGGCTGGCAAGGGCTAAGGACCTTCTGGGCAGGAGAGTGGCTGCAGACAGAACTTGCCTGAGGCTCTGCCTTTCTCCCCCTTCCTTCTCTGGCTCAGGAGGGAAATGGCCGAAGGACAAGGGGTGCTCAGTCTGAGTGGCAGAGCTATGACACTTTCAAGAAATGTTTAAAGATGAGAACATGTAAATCAGCTCAGCTGATTTGCTTTAAAATATTCCTGTCCAGCTGCAAAAATGCTTCTTGAATAGTTTAGTCTTCTGCAGTATCCAAGGCCTGTTTGTTCAAATCCCAGTCAAGCACAGATACTGCCTGGGACTTTCACAAACACCAACTGTTAATCCCCTCCACACACCCCTTTTCCCCCTACTCCCAACATACATGCAGACAATGGAAGCCCTACCTGTTCTGCAAGCAGCTGTATTTACTGTCTAGAAACTTTGCTTTATCGGATTCTACCACCTGATTTTAAGGGAAGGCTTTTTTTTTTTCATTTTTGTTCCAATTTTTGAAGGTACTTCTGACCAATAAGGGTCCCTTTCAGGGACTACCTCTACTCCTTCTCTTACTTTAAGCTCATTTAATCCAAATATTCTTGATATAGAGTTTTTATTTTCAAAATTACGTATTGCTTTATTCACTTTAATCTATTGCAGTATAAATGGGGTATTAACAATAACCTGAATTATTTTCCAATGTGGTGTGAAAGAAAGCTGAGGACCAGTCCCAAAAGCAGGGCCTAATCATAACTTTCCCTCATTGAGATGCTTATACTGATTAAAATTACAACCCAGAATAAAGTAATATTTATAAAAGATAAATCTGTGCCATCTTAAAATAAAAAACAGATTCTGTTCTTCTGGAATGCAGACAATCTCTCCAAGCCTCAACAAAATTCCAGTTTATCTAGTGCCTTCATGTTTTTTCAACATCTCTGTCCCCCAGTGTATTCCAGATGGCAAGAAATCTCAACAAAAGGAAAAAATCTAAATAATTACACTTTTCTTAGAATTTTTTGAATGTCCAAATAAGCTAAAACACATGCTACACAAATTAAGATCATGATACTGTATCAAATAAGCCCTTTTTCACTTCTTTTCACTTTGACTCCTTTTTATTATTATTATTATTATTATTATTATTATTATTATTATTATTATTATATAATTATATGGTTCACAACACAACATTGGAAGTCATGTTCCCATGCAGCAAGGCATGCTGTGATACTCTGGGAACTTAAATTAATCTATAATTCATGCCATCTTACGTTGACCGTTAACAGAAATGTTTTACTTGGAAAAACACAAATTGTTTATTTTAGCAACGCACAGCCCCTATATTCAGAGAACAGATGTACCTATCCTACCTTGCAACTACACAACATAAACTGTAGAGATTTGGCAATCCCAAAAATTAGGTGGATGAGATATACAGCAGTCTCATAAAAATCCAAAGTATAATGGCATACTGTGAATTTATAGCAGCCCCCCTCTCTTAAATATATTGGAAAATGCTTACGTACATTCTTGGATTGACTGGGATTTCAATTCCTAATTTGTATTTTTAGTGAATAACAAGGGTTTGGCTTTCTTAAAATATTAATCTTCTTGACATTTCACTCCAAAACTTTCCTCAGTTCAGTCCTCTACATGTAGAAGCTCTCATCACAAGATGGATTCTACAGCATGTAAATGGCTCCGAAATAAATTTGAGTCTTTGGACTTAGACAATCGTGAAACACTTAATAAGGACTTTTCTTAACAGTACAAATACATTTCTTCAGCAACATCAATTTTGTAAGGTATATTTTAATGAGAAGCTTTTCTAAAACAACAAACCCATTACTTCATTTTCTGGAAGCCAAACTCATTTGCACCAGCAGAGACAGTCTAAATATTTAAAACAATTCCATCTACTCTTTCCTAATAAATTGTTCAAACATTTAATATCTATTGAGACCGGGTATCTGCAGGTCACCTTCTCAAGAATGCCCCACAGTCTTTTCACCACTTCATCTTGCAATAAATGTTTAAAGCCCTGAAGTTCATGCCCCAAATTTGCTTGTGCTTAATAGTATTCCTCCCCTTATCCTCTTTCAGCAAGGCTTAACCAAGGAAAGAGTCTTTGGCTACATCTGTCACACACCAGTTGCCATCCTGCAGTCTTGAGTTACCTCTGAATTAGTCAACACAGATACTGCTTGGTAACTTTGCCAAGGGATGCACTGCAGACTGTGAAAATGTGCCACAGAAAATGAGCTGAGTCTTTGAATGGGGCATTCTGCGAGTTCACATACCAGACAGCTTAAAGCTGCGAAGAATGCCGTGGCAAAATACTCTTATTTACCTACCTCCAGGTTCAGCCCTTCTGTTATGGTATTATCACATGGTATCTGTGATAGGTTCTTTATTTTTTCACTGGGTCCTCCCATAGAAACAAATGCTTTCTCTATCTTATTTACACTTTCTTAAATTTGCAATTTCCTTTGTATAATGACAAATTTTAGTTAAGTCCCATTTCTTCCTACTTGTAATGTCTCCAGATTCAACTTTCTCAGAATCCAATTTTCTCAGCCAGCTAAAGTCAGTAAACTAAATACAACACTTAGCTAAGTTTCAGCATCTCACAGCAAAATTACCCTCAATTAATTCCTTTCTGGAAGTATATATTTTTGATAGCATCTATTATAAGTGAAGAGACAACTGGCTGGAATTCAGTTGAACAACTTAAACCTTCTACTGACTTGCTGACAAAAATTAATTTCCTTTACTGTGTACACACGAGAAAAAGATTCTGCAGAAGACTTCACAATTTCCTTTTTTGCTTTGCCCACCAGATGTAGCTGCATGTTTTATCTGCTGAATTTGAGCTGTTATACCCACCATCACAGGAAAAGTATCTATCTGCTAACTTTTTGGATTGCTTCCAATAAGAAAATATATTTATCTTCTCAGGCTCCTGAATGAAATGTGGTTTCCATGGGGCTTTTGTGCAAAAACAGCAGCTTTGTGCTGAAAACTAAAAATGCTAGAGATGGTCATTTCACAGGGCTACACATTCCAATAACAGCTGTGGGGGCATCCCACTTCATCAACATCAGCATGATTAGCATGTGGTTTACCTGTGGTCAAGGTGGCTGAAGTCTTGCAAATTCAACTCTCTGGTATCTTGCGTCAGATAAATCGTATCAACGTCCTGTTAAAAACACATAACCAAAAACATCTTTATGGAACTGTAGTGGGGCTTTTTTTGTCAAGAACTGTGGATTTACCTGTTCTTTCATCACTAGTACAGACAGCTGAAAGGAGCTTCAGAACAAGACAAGCACTTACCCACTGCACTTCTTCTCTGTAGGGGAATCCAAGCCAGTCACAAACGCAAGCGTACATCTGTGAAAAGCCTCCTACAAACAACCCAAGAGACTATTTAACACCGTAGTCAAACAAGCAAACAAATCTACATCTAAAAGAACATTTCAATACTTAAAGATCCAGTCTTGCAAAACTCACTCCCTTTTTCTCTCAGAAGACTATCCATTGTGCTTATGAAAGGAACTGAGACTATCCTATCTTCAACTTGCTAAGTTGCAAGAAAGCTTAATATAGTGCCTTCACCTACCAATCAGAAGTCTGCTTCATACTAATTACACCTTAAAACTAATTACACCTTTTCAAGCTTCTGCCAGAAATAGAGTTAAACTTCCTGACACTGCAATTCCAGTCCTTTTATATTTGAGCATTTAATTTCATTCTCACCACAAGGTCCAAGTTCTGCCACTGTCTGACTGTCCCACAGGGCCTGGAGATTAGCCAGCCTTTCTGAAGGCTCCATAGTTACTTTTTTCATAATCCTCCTAGATGGAAAAGAGAGGAAAAACATAATTCATGGCTTTGAAAGCATTTTTAAACACACAAACCTTTTTATTTTAAGAGCATTTTTAAATGAGCGTATAGGAAGAATTACCATTTTTAATAAAACTCACTTTCCTACCTAAGAAGCACACAAATCATTCTGCAGCACAGCAGAAGTAACATTCATTCATTCTTTCTTTCTCTCATTCTTTTGATTAATCCTGTGACTACTGGAGCAACTAAACCCCTTTGTATTACAGGATCTCTCCATCTAAGGAGACTTTTGGCCCTCATCTGACACCAGGATGCCCAAAATCGGGAAGAGACATGGTATTAATGGTTACCCTGAAACCACTGCCGTACATACGCTGCTTTTATGCGGAAATAGCACCGTGGTGCAAAGAGCAGAGCAGCTCCATGTGGCCTCTAGGCTGCACTCTTGATGTCCAGCTCCAATCTTTGTAATTTGGAAGTGGTTTCCCTCCCAAGACAGACAAGAAACCTTCCTGCCTTTTAAGAAATAAAATTACCTGCTTTTCTGAATGCCAAGACTGCCTCGTATACTACAGAACTGATGAGGGGTCTAACAGGGAGGGAGGTGGAACAGAAGAGACCTAATAACCAACAATAAGTGGAGAAACCTCTTCCCCCCCCTTTCTTGCCTGATCTGGCCCTCTATCATCTACACAACTCCAATGCCTTCATTTTGGAAAACTCTGCCATCTGAGAGGAGAGCAAGAAATCAGATTTTTTTTTTTTTTTTCCCTGGGAAGCAAGCACTCCATGCAGCTACCCAAACTGCTCCAGCAATGTTCTCAAGAAAGCCCAGAAAAAAACATATACAGAGTTCAAGGCCTTCATAAACAACCAAAGAAACAAACAGTCTTGCAACCCTCTTTATTCTTTTTGTCTGCATTTCTCCCACTATTACTGAGGTTTTATAGCAACCCTGCTCACAAATACTCCGTTGTATTCATGTTCTTGGAAGGGAGAGCTCAATCTCCACTAAGGCAGTTAACAACACTGCCTGAGAGGAAAATTGGAAGTGGAAAAAAAAATGAAAACAAGAAAAAGAAACTGCCCTCCAGAGTTTATGAACTTGATTTCCTACTCCACCAACAGGAAAGGTGAATAATCAAGACATCCACCCAAAATAAAACACGTAAGTTTAGCCTAACCATTCACATCTAGTGTCTGTTACTAAAGTTCACTTACAAAAATCAACATTTCTGGGAAAACTCTTTTCCACAGCCCAATTTTCTAATAATGCTGAAAACCAGGGGCTAAAGAGAACACAGTAGTGTGACTTGGTAGAGTGATGAAGATGAGGCAATGACTGAGAAGAAAGAAAAGAAAATGAAGAAAACCTACTGAGAATTGCTGCAAGATGATAGAATGTAGAGACACAGGTAAGAGAGAAAACCAAGGCACAAGTAATGCAATGAAAAGAAAAGGCAGAAAATGAGGCAAATAATTCAAGGAGTCAGCTAAACCATGGGAAGTATATGAAAAGACTGCTCAGGGCCCAGTTTTGAAGAACACGGCTCACAATCACGTGCATTGTTTCAAAAACACTGAAAGTAAATGGAACTTTTCCCTCCTCTCCCAACTCAGATTTTACTTCTGGGGTGGGAAAAAAATAAAACAGAAAAAGGAGACAATTACAACAAAAAAGACAGAACCTAAGCTATACCTGAGGCTGGAGAGGCAACAAGGTAAAATAAAAACTCAAGACCTCAAATAAGGTTACCACCCTTCAAACCAAAGGCTCTTATGACCCTACAGGATCACACACAGTCTACCTATGCTCTACACTGTGTCCTGGTTCTGCCATACACCTGGACAAAAGCTCAGTGCTTGTGGATATGATTCTTATATCCCCAGTGTATTTCTGAGATCAGGCTGGGAAGACCAGCAGACAAAAAGGGGTAGCTTATCACTGCTTCCATACAATCTGTTCCCACTAGAGGTGCCCTAAAGGATACTCACACTGGTGAGAGTCCGGGGAATATCTTCCTGAGGCAGGTCCCAATGTGTGCCAGCACCTCGTTCACATCCTCTGAGGATGCCATCTTCATGGAGATGCTGCATTTCTCAGTTTCCATAATCAGCTACAAATATAAAAGTGCAAGAGGCTGAGAAGGATATCATATAATTCATGCTGACAAATTAAACAAGGAAGCATTTTGAATGCCAGTTGAATGCTCGTAGGGATCTGTTATTCTTTAAGACATGACACAGCAACGCTCCAGGTAAAAAGTTTCTGAAAGTTGTTCTTGAATGTACAAGACCCCCGTATTCACACTTTGCTTTTTCTAACAGTGCCCTGCTTCCCACGGGAATACAATTTTCAAAGGATCTTGACCTCAGCTGACACTTTGAAAACCAAGAACTTTTCACAGCATTGTCTCTTTTTGAAACACATCCCAGAACACCAGGAGAAGCAAGCACAGCCTGACAGGAAACTATTGAATGAGCAGCGTGCCTGTTTCCTCCGGCAAAAAGTAAAAGTCTTTAATGGCTGTGATCCTCTGGAAAAGCTCTACTGCTTTGTTCTGTGCTGTTTAAGAAAATGCTGTGCTGCTGTGTGTCTCAGTGCAGATGAAGCAGTAACTCAGTCCGCGTAACTGTCCCGCTGTCTGGGGAATATGTGCTTCAGAGAGTGGGATAAATAAAGCCTTTTGCGATAGATATTGAGCATTCAGAACTAAATCAGATTAGGGTATGAGTGACACATCAGCTCTGCTGCTGCTTTCAGCTGCATCACAGGAAGCAGTGTAATGTTTCTGTTGACTCCGGTGTGAATAGTTAGCACAGCCCAAGCCATCATCTCTTTCGATGAGAAGCTGTGCACACACAGTGAGAAGGTAACATTAGGCATGAATAAGTGAAGACAGACAGTAGGAGAGGGGACTCTATGCAGGGGATTGCTTCTAATTGAAGCTGGTTCCCAGGGCTCTCTTGGTTCCCAATTCATGCCTAAGGTCACCTAAGAGCTTCCTACCTGTATTACCCCTAAAGCACACTGAGACTATTCACACCTTTTACCATCAATTCAACTCCTTTCTGAGCCTTTTGCCACCACTCCCTGATGATGAATGAGTGGGCAGCTTACCACAGTTTTTCATCCTCACCAATATTAGCACAACATTTCCTTATATTACTATGTTCATTTGTTCACTTATCTTACAGTAGGAAGCTCTTCATGGCTCTCTGGCAAGATGCCTAGGACAAAACTACACCCTTATGATATCAAACCTATAATATGCTGTTTGCAGGAAAACTGCAGCAAAATCATTTGCTCCACAAGAAATAATCTAGGATTCTCTCTGCCTTCAGTTATAAGCCTCGCACAATTAAAACACTTATGAATGTAAACATGAAAAACCTTAAGAAATACTTTAGGAAAAGTGTCTGCTAATTGAGGCTGCTGAAAATCTTGTGTAAATGCTGCATTAACATTGATTGTCTATGCCTCTAGGAAAAATTAGTAATAGTTACCTTGCATTTTAGTACCTTAAATAAAAGAAAGCCACAAAAACTTAGAATTTAGTTAATGTCTCCTCACTAAATCACCTGGACCTTTTTATTCTTTTCCCTCCTTAAAGGAAAGCTTCAAAAGGCAGGTTAAAAAGATGACATGTTAATACAATGGGAGCTTTTCAGAGTTCAAAGTATCTCAGGCACTCCTATTCTTAAAAAAGCTCTTTAAAAGCCAAACACACATGAAACACACGAAGACTTTGATACAATTGAACTGTCAAACCTTGTCAACATGTTCATCTTATGAATTAAAAACGCTCTAAAGGCATTCTTCTTTTCAGCACCTTCTCTTTGACATTTATGTTTTTGGGCACGTACCTTCCTGTCAAATATATTTTGTGCTGTACACAGTAAAGGCACGAAGAATAGTTGAAAGCAAAGCATTTATGCCTGCAATGTAAGCAGTAGCTTTTGGCTTCCCCATAAAGGCATTCACCACGGAAGCCACTGCAGCTTGTGTGGTGATTATTGTGTACCAGCCACCACAGCTTTACCATCACTGAGAAAAAGATCCACTTATGATACAAATGGAAACTTGTACCATACTGATCTAGAAAAAAACCCAATCTATTTCTTATCATTATTCCAAGTGCACAAAACATTCCTAAAACTGACTCTTTAAATCCTTAATGCCAATTTTAAGGCATTAGACCAGCATGAATGCAGGAATCCAAATGCACAGTGTGCTCAGTGGAAAAGTACATCTGCATGTTAGAGCATTACCTCCTTGACTGGAACAATTTAGCAGTAAACAAGCATCTTTGATCTAGATTACACTCACCTGGCCTGGTTTACTGGAAGTTACTCCTTGGATTTCCAAGTAGCTGAAAGTTAGTTCTAACTGTAGTTAGGAAAGAAAACACCACATTAGTGCAAATATCATCTTATTTTAAAGAGCACCTGCACTTCTCCATGAGGTTAAAAAAACCTTAAGCAGGATACTGATATTTGATAACATCTCTGTAACTGGCACTAAGTATTTGTTAATACCTGGATGCATTTTTCATTAAAAAAATACTTACATTTGCTTGTTACAGGTTTAAATGTTTATTAGAGGTTATAGGAATACCACATTGGACATTTTACTCCAAGCTATAAGAACATAAGCTTATAATCAATTTTGTGAAAAAATTTTACTATAAAAAGCATCATTAATACAATACCCTACCGATGGGTACTCTTGTGACTGATTAATCATTTATTACAATCCTTACAGCTTTGAAATTATTCTTTCATTAGTTACATTGATCACAGATGTGAAAAATTCTAGTGAACGGAAGCTGAAGGGACATGTACATATTATATATATAATACATATATATATGACTAAAAATAACATATATAAATAGATACATATACTGATATGAACATAAATGTCCAAGGACTGCTTTAGCTTGTCTAAAAGTATGACAGGAAGCGATACATAAGCTTTGTCTGAGTGGTTTGTTTGGATGACATTCAGACTAGGCAGGGAAGAACATACTGAATCCAAGTGGAAGCTCAGAAGGTGGCAGGGAATTCTTCACCAGGGACAAATCTAGGGCTACAGAGATTGTGCTCAGATCTGAATTCACAATTATGTAGACAATCATCTTGGCAGCTGAGATACAAAGAAAGAAACAAACCTCTTGGACTGAATTGGAACTACAGGGCAAGACATTAGCTCATTTCCTTTTAGTTACCATTGAAACCACTGCCACTGAGCAGCCTGCCTGAACTGCACCAAGTTTCCTGTACTTTATCTTACCCTAGGTTCACAGGGTGCTCCTAGGCTAACAGGCAAGCACCATATCATTTTATTCCTGTATTTGTGAAAAAGTCAACCCTGAATGGCTACTGGGGTGCTCAGAAGACAGACACAGCTAACGAGACTCCCTCCCTGTAAAGGCTGGAACAACACATTGGAAAGTCAGGAACAGAGGTACCAGCTTCCAACCATCAAAAAGCTTTCCAGAAAACATTTGTTATTACTGTCTCTGTGTTCTCTGTCGCCTATTTTCTGAATCCTTATCCCTTCAGTTGCCCTCACAATTTGGCAGCATCAGAAGATAAAAGCACCCCTCCCACTTTCTGTGCAAAGTTCACCTTCCACCAAAGGCCCTTCTTGGTGAACAAACTTTACTCTGCAGTTTTTGGCTTTCACGTGCTTCATTTCACACATGGTGCCACAGGGGCAGCAAGCACAGCAAACAGGCAATTTCAGGGGTGCCACCACATCTGGTTACAAAGCCCAGTGAGCACAGGGAACTGTGGCAGGAGTGGCAGAACCAGCACAAGCCTCTCCTCAGGGCTCACACCAACACCCTGCATTTTCCCAAGTGCAAGGCATTCCCTTCTCTTCCGTGCTTTATTTCTAAGCCATGACTGGAAGTCTTCTGTGATGATTCTGTGATGACATGGCCCAGTGCAGTTGACTCAGGGCAGAAAGAAAAAAAAAAAAAAAAAAAAAAAAGGGAAAAAAAACAAACCCACCAAAAAAATCTATGGCAGCTATTGTTAGTTACTGGATTAAGCAGGACTACACATACAGAAGGGAAAAGCTCCTTTTTCCAGTACTAATTAAATATTTCTTTACCTAAATCACAATGAAATTTTAGAGTGGAGTTTCTGTGATTGAAAACCTCCATATTTTGAAAATTATTTACTTGAAGAACTTGAAGGTTCTCTTTTTTTGCTAAGATATGTGCAAACACATACATACATATATGTATACATAATAAAAAATATTTGAAAAGTTCACACAGATCCAGACTCAAGAATTTAGTCTGCAAAACCTCTTGCAACTAAATTAACAAATATCAGGAAACATGGCACTATCTCTGCAGCTCATCTTTAGTTTGTTTTTCTAGTTAAAAATATGAATGTATAGTCCTTGCTTTGCAGCAAAAATGTAAAACACATTCTAAACATCATCTACCTCAAACTAAGAATAATTTTTACTTTAAAAGGTTTTAAAAGGCATAATCTCATTTATTACCCAAAATTATATGTTTTTAAAATCCTCTTAAAAAGCTATGTGTGCCTCTCATTTAGGAACCTTTCAGTTACCCGGACAGCTAATTTCACAGTTTTCAGTTTTTTCGACCAAAACTTAATGAAAGTTGCACTAGAAATACATGCACAGATCTGAACTACATTCCTACAAATATTTTATATGCTTATTTGTGGGCTTGATGACACATCCAGCATTTACTAATGTTGCAATTACATTTTATATAGACTGCAGTAAGAAGTAACAAGCTTTAATTACTGTCCTTCAGTCCCAATCAGTCCACCTCGATTAGTGAGAATGACTGATTGGAAGTTTAGAGGTGGCCATTGTTATATCTTTGCTCTAAGGATAATAGTGTGAGTTGGTACTGTAGCTAACCAACATTAATTCCTTTTAACTTTGATCCTTGTTTAGTAGATGCATCTCAAACAAAAGTAAAGCTTGGAATTGAATGCAGCAGTTAGTTACTTGGAGCTGGCCATCTCTAGGCATACTCAGTTTTGTCAGATGTCCTCAGAGAAATAACGTGTCTTTACTGAATGTTCTTGGCTGTCTTTGGAGGAGTTACTGCCTGGCAGTTACAAAAAAGTTCTCGGGCTCAGAAAGCTTCTGAACAGCTATTGAAAATACTACAGACATTAGAAAAGTTACTAAGTTTCACTAACCCTGCTAGAAATGCATTTTCAACCATCATAATAATGGTTCAGACATAAAGTTTAATTTTTACATAAATCCTAAGCACAGCTTCTCATCATCTTCCTTCTATTTGCTATCACCAAAATTGCATTTCTACTAGTACACAATACATATTTTAAATTTTAATGAAAACAAACCCAAGTTTTTCAACTATGCAAATCTATTTAATGAGTTCTGAGAATTGTCTGAAACACTCAGCTGAACAGAGTTATCACTTAGTACTCCAAGCCTCAGCCTTCAAGAGCTTTTTGATGACTTAAAATGGCTTTGCTATTGTTTAACAAGATCATGATTACCACCTGTCTATCATATTGCCATTGCACTGATGTCTGAGCTGTTCAACTGGATCTATCTTTCCAGGCAAGCAGTCACCAAACCCTGTCTTAAAAAGCCCTGGCTGAAAACTGCAGTGATTCAAACACCAACAGAAAACCAACTGGAGATATATGTGCTGCAGGGACAGGGTGATCAAGTGAGGCACATGAGTATCAACAAAAAATTCAAGCTGCTGTTCATCCTACCTCCCTGTCAGCATCTTCAAATTATGGCTAAGGATGGTTGCATTTACCAGTGACCATAACTGAAAATTTGGTATCAATAGTTCCATTTATGGATTCTGCTATAAAGTGTATATATATTACATATATGTATGTATATATATATATATACACATACATACATACACACATACACTTAGGCACACACATGTCAAATACAAAAAAACAGGACATGTGCCAAATTCCCATTCCAAGCTGGACAAGAGATGTTCTTTCACATCAGTTATTTTTATTCATGTGGAAATCATCTTTCTCTGCTACAACAATCATTACTAATTGTCACAGTCACAGAAAAAATAATTCACTGGCATTGGTGAGGCAAGTTGCCAAACTGCTTTTCAAAATGAACAGCAAAAATCACTAGAAAACAGCAGAATTTAATAAAACTCAGGGTTTCTGCCTCCAAATCAAACATAATCCTATTTGACACTACAAACACTAGAGGGAATAATGCCATCAGCTTGTTTGCACATAAACTGTCCTCCTATAAAATTCATCAGGCTCCTCTCACCAAGTTGGAGTTTACAATGCAACTCTTCAGCTACCTGCATTTCTAGAAGTTAAAAATCCTCTGAAAAGGAGTGTGGATTAATAAATATATATATGTACTGAAAAATTAATTTAAGGCATATACTAATAGAAGCACCATTCTAACTCAAAATCATGCAACACACCATTCCTCAATTACCTATTTTTTTTTTTTTTACAGATGAACAAGTATAACTAAAATATGCTAATTTTTTGCTACTTAGTTTCTGTAACTTTCATTTGTTACCCCAGAGAATTTACAGAAACACAGTGATTTTACCTTGGTGGGAATCCGAGATGTTAAAAGAAATGCCCGACATGATGCCAACACCTATTGAAAAAACAAAAAAGAACAGAATTTGTAAGAAACATTTAATATTATAAAAGATTATTTTCCAGGAAAATCCTGAAACCAGAGGGGAAAAGCCTCTAGCAGAGTGAGTGTAGATTCCCTCTGCTGTCATACACTGAAGGAAGCAAAACTGGGATCAGATCCAGTAGAACACACTGAAGAGACTGCTGCAATCTGATCAGCTACAAGCTAGTTAACACACCAGTGAACTGAAGAAATCTATTTAACCAATCTCTCAAGATCATATAACAGAAATCTTAGTGATATTTTAAAAAGGAACAAGGATGAGAAGTCCTACCAGGAACATAGGATGTATTTAAATGTAAAAGATTATACAAGATTATCATGATATTCTTAGCAATATAAGAGACTGTAAGCAAATGGGGGAGTTTTAGACACATTTGGGGCATTTCTAAAGTAAGAATGCAAAGATTTCTCATTCACAGCACCTGAATTTCTTCTCCAGCAAAGGCAATGGAAAAAATGCAGTTAGACTAGTGAGACCAGTGATTCTGGGGAGAAAGCACAACAAAACTAGTATTTTGGAAGCTATTGCCAATCAAAATGTAATGATTCTATATCATATCACTCCAATCTCTGGTAGCACATCCCACTCACACATTTTACTCTTTGCAAAAGGAATGACTAATCTTGCAAACTACAGTACTGTTTGTTGATTTACCCACAGAATTATCTGCTCTTGGCTGCATCTTTTTCCAGATTAAAAAGAAAAAAAAAAAAAAAAAAAAAAGACACTTGCATCAAAATCCCAGAGCACACACAGAGCTCTTTACACAGCTAGCACCTCCTGAACTCAGCCCTGCTCGGTACCCATGATCAAGCGATCAGGTTGGCACAAAACGTGTTCCTCACTTGGAGAGGAGGAAGCAGGCTGAGGATGTAACCCAGCATCCAACTCTGAACACTGTTTGAACCCTTCAGGGACAGGATTTCAGCTTCAGCTCCTCAGCTGAGTAACATCTTGCTAAATCCTAAGAGCACCAGTACTGTACCACTGTTGAATATTAGCAGATTATTTCAGGGTTGATATCATGAGACCCAGTGCTCTGGTTACCACTGGTGTAGAGCCAAACTGTTGCAGAATAACTCGTGCCTCCTAAAGGCTCAACCCTTCACTGAAGCCCCCTTACGACAGGCTGGCCCTGTCACACAAAGCTGCTTCATTTCCTTGCTCATGTACAGGGGAGAGACAGCCTCTCGTGCTCTCCTCCCAGCTACACCTAGCCCAAGCATCTCTTCCACAGCCCAGAAGAGAAATGAAGAGAGTCCATGAAGAGAAAGGGGCAGGGCCTTCCCCAAGGGGATTTTCCGCTGCTCAGCCATAGTTTCCCCAGCCTAGCAGCAGCTTTCTCTCACAGTAATAAAACCTTGATCTCTTCCCTCCCTCACCCACCTCCTCAGGGCAGCCACACACAGTAGGTGCAGTAGGTTAACACCACTCTCCTGGGAGCCTCTGGGTAAGATCACACCCTGTGCTCACAAAATAGCTACACCATCAGCAGGAGTGCCACTCTTACCTGCGAACCCATCCACAAGATGCCCTTGTCTGAAGAGGGGCAGGTGATCAGGCATCCTCCCTGCACTGGCAACACCAAAGAAACCTCTCCAGTATCACAGGCAGAGCAGCTTCTGGTCACTACACCACAGATGCCCAAGAGAGACAGTCAGAGGAAGGGAAACTTTCTGAAGAACTGCTTCCCATTTTTACCTTCTAGTAAATTTTTTACCTTCTGTTGGCTGCTTGTTCTAGTGGCCAACAGCACTAGAAGTATGAGTGCTCTGTGTATGTCAACACAGTGGGACAGCTCATTACAGGATAATCATGTCAGTCTTATTTTGAAATATTTGCTGGCATATAAGAGTTCAAGCTACTTTATGAGCCTAGAAAGGGTCGATTTAACATGACTACAGTACACATGAGCAGTCCAAGCAACAAAATTAAATGTAAACCAGGTAACCAGAAGGCCCCAACAAAATTATGTTGGAAAAGAATGTTCCAATAGAGCACATGGCAGTGCATATTCTTGTGGCAGACATATCAATGCTCCCAAAGTGGTCTTTCTAAAACCAACAGAGCTTAAGAAAAACCCATTTAACTTAAGATGCATTTATGTATAAAGAAGAGGCCTGCTGTAAGATCATACTCTCCACTCAGCAGGTAAAGAGCTACTCTTGAGCAATAAGATGGTACCAAAAAAAAAACAAAAAAAAAACCCAACCGAATGAAAAAAGACAAAACACAACAAACAAAAACACCTGAAGTTTCTAATCCAGTAACACAAATTTCTACACTTTTCACAGTTAAGACTGTCACAAACAAGTAAGAGTTTGGTTTTTACATAAAATCAATTGAAAAGAAGGTCAATTATTACTACAAAATTAATAGATTCATCTTGACAACAACAGGACTAGATTTATTATTTCTTAAAGTTGTTTTTTTTACAATGGCAGAATTGGCTGAGATGAGGCTTGCCATTTATCACAATTTAGCTATTAAAATATGCAAGTACACATCGTGACCTTTGAAAGGATCCACTTCAGTTTACTGCTTTCTGATTGTTTTTTTCTAATACTTTCAAAATTTTATTGCAACATCTGCATTATAACATCACCATTTTTGCTCACGTTTAGCAACAGGGTAGCCTGTACCCCAGCTCAGCCCAAGACTTGCTGGATGAGCTGTGAAACACAAATGGTTTGTTTTCAATTACTTCCTTCTCCTCGATAAGGCTGCAGTGCATAAACAAATAATGGTTCTTAGGGTACTGCTCGCCCATGTCTCTGACAATAGGGTTCTGCATGGTTGTTAGTGCTTGCAAGGGCAACAGGACATGTATTGCAGTCTGCTCAAAAACATGTACTACTCCAGTCCTTCCCTTGAGAAATGTGATGCTGGTGCCAAAGGCAGAGGGACTGGAGGTGTTTTCACACTGACAGTTCAAGCCCCCTCTTAAGACACAAGTTATTTTTGTGAAGGAAGAGCCAGGCCTCCGTGCATTCCTCTGACAAGAATAATGAGTATGTGTGTGATTGCACACTTTCTTGGGCTTTCAGAAGCATTCAGGAGTGCTGTTTTTCATGAATAGGCAGATTCTAGATTTCCTGGGGTGTTTGATTTCCTCATACAAAGAAACCAAAAAGCAGAAGCAGCCACTCTTACTCTCAAGCAATCCTCAGGCATCTCACCAAGACGGTTCTGCCACTGTTATACTCATTTTGCACCCAGGTAAACCTTGAGCACAGAAGTGTCATGGTCAAAGTCACTTGGAAACCCAGGGGCTCAGAGCAGCAGACACCCTAACTCCAGGGATAACCTGGAACAAAGAGCTCCCTGGCTCACAACCTGTCAGGAATGTCAGCTGAGCACAGTGTATAATCCACCTTATCATTTGATAACAAAATGATCTCACTTGTTCAGCTTAATGCATCACAACCCACTCCCTCCATAACCATCTTGGTCACCAGTAGCACTCAGTCATTAATAAAGTTAAGAGATCCCATTAAAAGATAAACACATGCAGGGTAAAGAAAGTGGCTCAGGAGTTAATTCATGCTTTAACACACCTGTAAGCCAAAAGATTTGCAAATGACTGATGTGAAGGCAGCGAGCACATCCAGGCAAATTTTATACAGGGTACACAACCTGGCTGTTGCTCCATGGAAAGGACAATAAAAGAGAATTATATTTAGTTAACAGCAGCTTTGGTCTGTCTTGCTACTTTGCCTTTTTTAAAGCATAAAATAGGACTATGATTTGAATTTTAAATGACTCCTACTCACACACACATACTCAAGTTGATGATTTCTTAATGTTTTTATCATTCCAAATTCTGTAACGCTCCCTACGCTGCTCAGAATGTACATGAAACAAAATTTGGAAACATTCACCAAAAACATATCCTGCAAATTATTATCTCCAAAGACTCACGGCCTACAAGGTCATCTTCTGTTTACCAGAATACATAATACATTTCAGTAAATAACATAGATCCTCCATGGGCATATCAATATAACAAATATAAAGATGCATTTTGCCATTTACTGTCAAATTCTAGCCTTTTATTACCCATTTTAGCACTGTAAGTTAAATTAACAGGGCTGCACTGGGTTAACTCAGCCATCCTACCTGGCAGTCACTCCTGGGAAGATCACTAGAGAAACAAGCTCCCTGCTAATTGCTTCTATTTTGCCAGACAAACCACAGCAACTAAAGCTACCTTATCTGTACTTAAAGCAGTTTCAAATCCATAAGGAAATGAAAATCTAAAAACCACCACTTCCCTTTTTAAAATGCTCAGGAATAAAGAGTTCTGGAAAATACAGTGAGCATACTTGGGCTATGTGACATGATATGAATAAAATAAAACCACCTCAGCACATCATGGGCCTGGGAAGTTGCATGATGCTCCCACCACTCACTACCACAGATGTTTTGAAACTTCCTTCTGCTGAAATCTCAAAATAAAGATGATTAACCAAATTATTTTTCCCTTGCTGGGAACTGATTGACACAGAAACTTTAAAAAAACCCCAAATCAAACGCAACCACAAACTTTGTACTTTTTTTGATGAACTGTTGCATTTTTTGATGAACTGTTGCAATTTTACTTCTTAACATATGCTCTCCATACCTTTCCTTCCACCGTAGTTTCCTTAGCCCCTGGCATCTGCCATTTTGTCAGCGTCTAAATTGATTCAGCCTCTTCCATTATAATTCACTTGAGGAAAGAAGCATTTTTAACAAGTGTTCTTTTTTCTTATCACATTCTTATGATAGCCACCATCTTGAGAATGCCTCGAATCCAGAAGTCACTTTTCTGTACGCACCTTAGTTTTACCATCCCCATTTTTCTCATTATTCATTACCATTATTATCCAAAACACCGTCATTTTAGAGCTTCCACCTCTATCAGTTCTTTATGATAAGCTTTCCATTGCTACTGCTGACTCAATATCTAATGTACACACAATAATGTGAGGTAAAGCAGCAGCACTAATACAGTTTTTGTTTTGTTGAAACACAGATGAATCAATACATGTTAGAGCATCCAGCCTCCCTCAGTCCCTGTAGGATCGACCGTTCACTTCCCGGGTTGCATGCCTGATGTTGTAAATGCTTCATCCTGAAGCAACTGGAGTTCGATTAGATAAAAGGCCCCTTTCAGCACCGTGTCGGAGATGTTAGAGCTGGGTATGAGAGAGGCAGTTCCTGCTAAAAGCACTGAGTCTCCCTGCACAAAGAGGCCAGCTGACATCCTAGAGGGCTTTTTGGAGGGCTGATTAGCTCAGGCACAACAGGAACATGTATGCAGCATCATCTGAGATGGTGGCATCGCTTGGCATATGGTGGGTTTCTCTGCAGAGCGCTGACACCAACGAAAAAGCCCAGCTCAGCCCCAACCTGAGGGCTTGCAGCACCACCACCTTCACCCACACAGCCCTCACTGTTAAATTTGACTCTGATCATGTGGTCTTAACTCTTGAAGCACCATCTATGATAAAACCATTGATGGACTCTTATTCACTCCTATTCCAAATGTCCCCTTATTTATACACCAATACTAAATCAAGTCTTTAACTGCTGAAGAAAAAGAAGGAAACTGTTAGGAAAGGGTTAGTGCATTTCAGTTCACACACAAAAAACAGACTTTCTCCCTCCCTGAGCTGACCCTTAGCCAAGTTGAACACATTCCCAGGCTCGCCTAAGTCGCCAGTGCCTGTGCGGCCAGCCAAAGACCGAAACATGGCAAGGGGAGCTGCTGTTTGCATCACTACAATTCTCTCCTGCCCAAGACAGGGGTAAGCTCTGCAGCACAAGTAACCACCTCAGCCATCCCCATGAAGTGCTGCTCTGCTGCATGTTTTTCTATGATCATTCCTCAAGTCAACCACTGCTTCCTCAACAAGGCCCCCTTACTGGAGCCGTGGACAGCGAGTGAGCCTGCCACGGGAATGCTGTGCAGATCACAGCTTTCCACTGGTCCTTGCTGCCACCACACTACTTCAAAAACTCAAGCCTGCTCTGTTATGAGAGCAGGCTTGAATTCTTGTCTGTGTTTAGAGAAGAGATGCACCTTTCACATTACTGTAGGGAACAAGGCAGGGGACACCACAAGATGGCACAACGGAGTGCTTCACACACGTTTCCCTTTTAGTCTGAGTCAAGGGACCCATTAACAGAAGTGCTTATTTAGCTCCTGGGAAGCTGTTCAAATCTGCAGAGAAATTTCTACTTCAGAGGCAGCAATGAACAAATCCTGCCTAGAAGACAAGTAAGAAAAAAGTATCCTTGTTTTAGAATTAGTAACAACTAAGGCATGGACACCGAAAGATTTGCCTAAAACAAAAAGGCAAGATGAAGTGGTAAAGCTTGAAAGAGCTTGGAGTAAAAGGGTCCTAATTCTGATTTTTTAAGAAGAAACAACATAGCTTGGAGGTTTATCAGCAAATTAAGATAAAATTTCCAGACATAACTAAATTTGTTCCAACAGCTCTAGCAACACTACCACTCCCACCTACAGACAGTGTCCTATCCCTGTGAACTGTTTCTAAAAGGCACGTGAATCAAACTGTTTGTCTTTAACACCTGTGAAGAACAAAGAAACATGAACACTTGCTGCATACCCCTATCTGCAGCAAGAAAATTACGCAGCTCTTTTAGTAAAGGTGGGATTTCAGAAGAAACTGAGACATGCTCACCTTTGGCCAGACCTCACCTACGGCAGCAACAGGACCCATGGACACTCCAGCTGCCAAGCTTCGTCTCTGAAGTAGCTTGGAATGTGGTCACCAGTGGTGGTGACTGGGACACCAATCCCAGTCTGGGACTGTTCTGATTTACAGACTTTACATTCAAAAGTTTTGTATCTTAGGCTATTAACCACAGAGCTGCTTGTGGAGGGGCAGCCACCTACTGCCTGTGCATACAGGGCCCCCTTGTTCTAGCAACCAGTCAGTCATGGAACAGAGTTTCATGGCATTGTGAGAGATGTCCAACACAAAGCCAATACAGTGCAAAGCTTCCTTGTCATCCTGCTCACCACCACACCACAATTCCCAACAACAAAAAGCCATAATGCTGTAAAACACTAAATACCAGAAGACCCACCTACCATGTTATTAAGTCTGCTTTGAGCCATAAAAATGGGAATCTGCAGCTGCATTTCAACAATTCAAAGTCCTCTCCGTGGCACTGGACACAGCCAGGGCTGATCCCAGCCGAGGCAGAAGAGGGGAGCAGGCTCAACCACATACCTTCACTTGTAACTCATCAATGAGGGGTAACAATAAAGTGACCTTTATTTCACTTTCTTCCCTGCTTTCTCTCTTGTCTGTATATAGCCATTACACAAATTCACTGCTGAAATTCAGGTTACAATGTGCCTCAGCAGGGGCCTTCCCCAAGTTTTTGCCTTTTGCAATGTTCTAGACCCCCAATACATGGTTAAAAAGCAGGTTGAAAACATTCTGCTCATTTGTAATTCAAAACACTCTGGGCTCCAGCATTTTCTGTGCAACAATTTTTTACATCCTTATACTACTTTTCTCCATCACAAAAAGATCGTACAGGCACCCCTCCCATTACCTGTCTGTGGTGTTAATAATAAGGAACATCCATACACCTTCCCTCTTCCTACACAGCTTCTTTCTGTGTTTACACACAGCAGTTAAAACTGGAAGCATTCTGGTGTGCTGCAAATGACGCTGTCTCTATGCAGAAGTAGCTGTAAATAGATTTTGCTATTACAGTGCTTTTATTCTTATCTTAATTTCATCACTTAGAAATGCCAGATTAAACATTTTGCAGTGATCCTTAGTGATGGGATTGCTCTCTTTCTAAGTGTGTCACAGCAACCATAATGAAGAACTTTAAAGACCAGGAAACAAAACAAATACTTCAGGTTCAGAGGAAATGCAATTTGATCCACAACACAAGCACTTTATAAGACATTCTTCTACAGACATTCTTATTTGCTTTTAGCTACTAACAATTAAATAAAGATTCAATTATCAAAGTGCGATGCACTTAGCTACACTTAATATTCAAATAAATTAAATAAGCCCAGTGCAACAGTTTTCCTCAATAGCCACTGCCATAAACCACAGTTTCAAAAAAAATTGACCTTGGATAGCCCCAAGAGCTAAGGGCCAGAGAAAGAAATCAGCTTAATAAATGTGTAGAATTAAGTCTTTTGTGTACTCTCCATGGCACAAATTGAAACACAAACACACACCAATGGGCAGAGAATCATAAAAACCCCCAAGCCAAGGCAGTTCTTTCCCAAAGAAACCATTGCTGTAAGTGCAAGACAAAACCCTCTTTGCCACTAGATCCAGAGGGGATTAAAGATCTTCTCCTCTACACTACTACTACAGGAACCTCATTGATGTCCTCAGATGCACTCTTGATTTCCTTTTCTTCCTCCTGCTTTCCCACAGTACCCCTTTTCCATCTCCATCATCTGTAAAATACGAAGTATCTGCTGGAACTAAAAAGACTATGACAGCCACTTCATCCCTGATCACCTGAGATACACTGCAAGACTTAATCTTTATATACTTTGATATCTTAAGACCATCAGTCTTTCAAGAGAGGGTGGATGGTACTTGAGTGCTGAAACCAGCTACTTGGCCATTTAAAATCCTTAAAAGCCACCACTGTACTCACAGCCCCCAAACTCAGATATTTTGTTATAATGTGTTACATTTCATATGACCTCTTTAACAGCTATTTTATTTCCAATGTATTACATTTTTCCTCTGCTAAAGAATCTTTTCTTTCCGAGTTCCAAACACCTTCCAGAAATGGCAAAACGGTAACAAACTATTCCCCTGTCCCTGCTCAAGAAAGCAGGGCTGAAAGGGACTTACTTCCCCTTGCCCACTGCTATCCCTGCATGAAACAGGCAGTGAAAGGGAGGCTCCTCCCAGAATGGAGCTTTCCCATATACTTTATTATTTAGGTAGTGGGAGCTGAAGATGACTGAGGCATCCCCTGATGGCTTACCCAGGGCCAACCACCCACTCACCCATTCAGCTGATGAGTAGCTACCATCTCCTGGAGAAAACTCACAAAAGATTCTCTGTCATGCACTTTACTCTTACAGCCAGGACAGCTAAATAAGTGAGGTGTGAACGCTGTTCCCACTTTCTTGTCATGCAGGTGGTGCATGATGCTGGATGCGTTTCTTTCTTAGGAAACTCTGCACCTGACGAAGTCCCCTCCCTGCTCCCACTCTGTATCCAACAGGCAGGAAACACAGCAACCAGGCCAGCTTCAGGCAGTGGCACAGCTGACTGCATCTGGCTTCCCCTTAGTCAGAAATTCAGGAATTGCCACATTCTAGGAAAGCAATTCTGACTCCACCATGCTGCAAAAAAGTACCTGGCAGTCTCCCCCACTCTCCAAATGCACACTATCTTGTCCACCTAAGAAGTGCGGGCTGCATGAGCTGGGCAAAACCCACCAAGTAACCATTGATGGAGGGCTGTTTTTCTTTCTGCTGATTTTTAAAAGTCTTAACATGTCAATTATCTAATGCTGTTAATTATTAAAAATTAATATGTTCCTATTCAGTAAAAAAAAGCCATTTTCATAATATCTGGCTTTGTGAAGATCCTTGAGTGTATCACACTAATATTGACTATAATATTGCATATGTGTTACTTATGCAGCTTCTTATAGAATATATTACCCTGGAAAAATGCACATAATATCAACATCCCCATTTATCTGAGAGCAACATCAATTTCTAACAGCCAAATGGAAAAAAAACAAAGTCAGAAACCATGCTTAAAAATAAAGAAATTACAATTCATTGAATGCAAAAACCAATAAATTATTCTGCTCTTCAAACTTAGGAGTTAAGTATAACAACTGCTGCAACTTGGTATCCAACACTCAGTGTCAAGTAACTCCTAGATATACAAAATATTTCAGTGGTTTTTTAACTACCTATGCCTCTGAAAATCTGAGAAAAAAAAAAACCTTACTTACCCAGAATGCCTTCACAAGATTCTGATACAAAAGTCTTCGAAGTCAAACAATTCCTCAGAACAGTTTTGTGCATGAATTTTGCTTTTATAAGCACTGATCCACATGCTTGATGCTACTTAACTATTGTTCATTTCAGAACACAAGAGTCTTAGGGAGAGGAAGAGAGCTTTTAAAAGGTTGTTTCACTACTTTACTACTTCTAAGCTGTGAACTTACAACTCACTCTACTTGTCAGAGTAAGCTACACAAGTGTAGAGTGAACCAGATCCTCCTGGGCTTTATAATTTTATCTAGAGTAATGATTTACAAGATGTTCAATGTGTGAGCTATCTTAATTTTCTCTGTGGAGCTATAGCATAGTCCTGCCAAAAAGGAAAGTAACCCTGAGAATGATATGGACTTTGCTCTTTTTCAGATGGTAGGTTTGCTGGCAACTCTCTCCTCATTCTCCAGGCAGCCAAGCCTTTGCTTCCTTCAGACAAGCCCTTCCCCAGTCTGCTCTGGAACAGCTGAAGCTCTTCCACTGGCCAAGCCAACCCACTCTCCAGAGCCCTTTGCTGGGGTACACAAGGCCCAGGGAGCTCAGAGAGCAGCGTGAGCTGCAGCAGCACTGGCCAGGCTGGGCAGCCCCTGGCAGCTGGTGGCACAATCCCCAACCTCAGGAGCTGACAGACCCTGCTTCCTGCAGCCCATGCTCCAATCCCAAGTGGTCAGTCTTGTTACACACCCTAAGAATCATCCTGCATAGATAGAACACAGATTCAAAAAACTATAACTGTGATCATATAACTGAGATCAATGTTTTGTTTTTAAAGAAATTTCCAACATGGAAACCATGGTGTAGGGCTACAATTTGCACTGTGAGGAGACCACAGCCCCCACAGGCTAAGCTAAGCTGCAAGTGCCACCAGCACTGAACCCCCGGCAGGGTCCAGCACAGCCCAAGGCAGCTGCAGCTGAATGTGTGACCGTGACAAACCAAGGTCAGCCTAGCAGCAATATGGCCCAGAAACCAGCAGCACTGGGGCACAGGGACGTGGTGCTCCAGGTGAGCCAACTGCCTGACAGCTTCCCCAACCCACAGGGAGGTCCTTCAGGCTAGACCCAAGTCCACACTATTGTAAGTCACCCTGCTTTAAGGAAATGTAAAGCTCCCTTGAATAAGACAGGTCAGTACATATCCTGACTGCAGCACGGATGCAGGTTACAGCATGCCTTTTCTAGGCTTCCATCTTCCCAAGCACCATTCTGCTCTTGCCATCAACACAGCCCAGCTGATGATCAAAACAGAGAGAAAACACATAGAGCTTTAAGAAAACAGAATGCCTTCGAAGCATGGGACCCCCCACAACTAATATCTCAACCTATTCAATAGCAAGGCTGAAAACCTACTTGCTCACCTACCCCTAGAGATTCACAGGGAAGCCTTCAGCTGAAATGCAACATAACACATAAGTTTTTTATGCTGTATCTCATCATTGCTCTACCTTTATGACCCCTTGACACAGTGTTTGCACACACATTGGTGTCTTTTTTTAAAAAAATCTTCTTAAGCTAGACAGTACCTAAGTAAAACAAAGCCCCAAAGGCCTTTAGTAGTCTGCTACAAAGAGACTTTAACCCAAACACGTTATCATCAGAGCTTCAAAGCCAATGTGAGACAAAACCCATGCTACAATCATGTTGAACCACCTCAAGAAGCTATTGCCATTTCTTTTCCTTTTTGTAAAAAGTTGTGGTTTCTTTGGTTCTTTATGTTGGTGAGTGGGTTTTTTGTTAGTGTTGGGGTTTTTTTTATCTGTAAAACCAAAACCAAACATTAGTTATTGTATTTGCAGTTTCTACTGTTATCTTTTCTTGTAACCTTCTAACTTCTAATTAGGAGATTCTAATACTTAGGGCAACATCTATAAGTGATGTTATATTCAGTGTCCTGCATACAGAGGGAAAAAGGGGGATGGAGTTTTTAGCACTGCTTTAATCCCATAGCATGGACATTATTGCTGGGGCTGTGGTTTTGGCAGGAAGACACTGGTGCCAGAAAGTGGAAGCATGTGGTTTTTGCCCGGCTCTGGGGAAGAAGGTCCAGACCACACTGCCCTGTGCCAGGACTGTGCTGCCACCTCCACGCTGAGAGCTGCCCTACACAGGGACTGTGTCACCACCACCACACAGGACAGCCACAGTAGGGCTGAGCCTTTGCTGGAAGCCACAGCAAGTGCCACCTGAGGGGTGTTTCTTGGTGAAAATACCATTCTGTGTGCAAAATACCCTCTCACTCTGCTATTGATATTGTTGTGGTTATTGCGATTTTCAGTAAATTGTTATTCCAACTCATCATCTCTCATAGTGATCTGCCATTATCATAAGGGCAGGGGAAACAGAGCAGTTTGAGTGGGTCTAATTTTCCAGCCAGGTTTTAAACCACCACAGTCCATCTAAGCTTAGTTTGTAAGAACAAGGCTTGCAAGTGCCATTTTAAGTTTATGCCAGTTATAAAGCATGGCATTAATATACACACACCAGTTTAACTAAATTTTTTTCTATTGTGATTATCATCCTTAGCATAAATTCACATTAACATTGATTAACTATCGTTGGAGTTATACATCAATCATCGACTACTTCAGTTAATTCGCCTGGGTTCAGTCAGTTTTGCTGGTATATGACATACAAAAATGTCATTCAGCTGTGCTGCCTAAATAGCTGATTAATGTGTGACATCACAATTTTTCTACCCACTTTTTGTTTATCACCTCAAGATCTTTCATTGCTTGAAGTTCTAAATGTTTTCTTCTCCTTTTGCTGAGTTTTGATACTTACATCAACACAGGAGTTTTGTACAACTAAAATTAGAAATTTTAAAGAAATCACTGTAAAGATTTTGAATTACATGGCTAAGTTCCCAAACACGCCATAAATAAATGATCAGTCTCTTGTTAGCAGGTTTGCATAAAATTTTACCCAACAGACTATCAGATATATGGAAGACTTGAACCCTGCCCACACACAAACACTTGTACTGCTGGATAATTAACTTCATCATTCAGATGAGAACATTAATGATGTCAGTAAAGCACAGCCATCAAAACTCAAAACCTCCCATCCACAAATGCAACTCTGAAAAAACTTTTATCTTCCATGTCTTCTGTGTCAGGGTCCTGTAATCACTCAATTTGTCTAGATCATCATTTCTCATGTTCTTGCAGGCTAGATACAGATGCCTTCTCCTCCCCTTCCTTAAATCCTAGAATTTCTGACCAAGAAATGAAGACAAGGAGCAGAAAGCATCCACATCAATGTGTGGATGGAATGACTTTCCAAACTCAGTTGCATGGCAGAGCTCACACCAGTTCTGAAAAGGTCACTACCTCCCCCTTGCTCATAAATTAGATGTGAATTTAAGAGATTTTCTGTCTTCAAGTATAGATATCTCCGAAAGTAGAGTCAAGGGAAGTGGAAACAACGGGATGCTCTATTGACATGTACTCCAGGCTGAGTAATGAAGCTCCAGGAGAGCTCCTGCTTTGCTCAAGCTAAAAAAGCAGGAGTGCTCAGTGCTACCTAATAGGTTTAACAGAAAAAGCAAAATCTGGCTTTTTGCCTCAAACAATCACATCATCATGACCATAAAGAACATTTTTAATGAGGTCTCTCCTGCCCTAGAAGCTGTTAACATACACAGACATGTAGTTAAGGCCCTAATCTAAAAATGCAGGTGACAGAAACAAGTAGATACAAGTCCTACAAGAAAAGATGCCAAATACCAGTGTTTTAAAATAATATATCTATTCCCACTCTTTGCATGATAAAGACCACAGTGTTTCCAACAATATCAGCATCAAGCCTGTAACCTCAGCTCCTCTCAATGTGATGCCTCAGAGCAGTTTCAAGAAGCTATGCACCTGTTGTCGTTGCTAATAAAAAGTCTGAGGAATTCTGCTTTCAAATATGCAAAAGTGGGTGGGAGAGAGGGGGCAGTTTCACTTTCCTGCAGCAATATGAAGATATGTAACAGCTTTCAAAGCACATCATTGACTCACTTGTGGTAAAAATCAATCAATTCCATGAAGTTTCTGGAGCCTGGTAAATTAACTAGGAAAAACAAGCTCCTCAGGGTTCACAATATGTGATCTGACCCTGGGTGTAGCAATCATATCGCTATAAACAAATGATGAGGGAATCACAGCTGTCAGGAAACACTGGTACTCAATAATGCTCCTTTCCAAGGGGGTCAAAGCCTGTAGACCACAGGCTTCAAGGAGCCCTGCACAGAGCCAGTGCAACAACAGCTAAAAAATGTGGGGTCACCAAATGCAGATGTAAGACACAACCACACAGGGAGAAGCATCAGCTCTCCTAAAACGGCATCACTCCTGGGGAGGGGCACATGAAATGGATACTTCCCTGTAATCAAACCAGGAAGAGGATTTAATACAAAGTAAAAACACTACAGAAGTGACAAATGGCAAGGTAATTCAGTTTAAGGATTAACATAATTATTTTCCTCTTTAATCAATTTCTAGTCTTTGCCACATTTCTGCTTCCAGCAGGCTGCAAAATCCTTGCAAAGACTTCAGTATCACACAAAAATCTTCATTGTTAAGGACAGTGATTTTTATTTATACTCCCTGAAGTTGTTACTTGCTGGCAACATGCCAACATTCTGGGGAAGGACTGGTAAGAAGAAAAACTGGGCTGAGGCTGAGCAACCTCTTCAGCTGTGTTTCTGTAGATTTGTTCTATGTAGAAACAAGAGAGATGACACTTACAGCAAGCTGAATGCATCTGGAAAGCCTGGGCTGCTCTACTGGCTCTGCTCATGCTCAGTCAACATGCTTGAGACATGCTACGCTTCCTGACATGCACCTCATGCAAGACGTGATGGATTTTGGCTATTGAATTCAGGTAAACTTAAAAAGAGTGTCTGTCATCCCCAGACATCCAGCATCCATGGTCTGATCCTGGATCACCAAAGGCTTGGAAGTCCAGGAGAAATGCACCATACCTACCTTCAAGTTCTGGTTTCCCCCTACCGCAGGTGCAATCAGATAACATGACCAGAGAAACTCAGATGCATGGGGGGTGCCAAGATCGAGGATAGAGGTTCACAAAAGGGTTAATCTGTGCTAAGTCAAGCAGTCCTGATTTAAAAGCTTCGAACACCTGACAACAACTAGGGACTGAGCTCTCTCCCAAAGGCAAGTTTACCCTGGGCTAAATTTGTCACCTTTCATATGCCTATGCTGCAATTCTAGAACACTGAATTCTTATCAAATGCACAGCCTGCCCTTTTTGTCTGCATCTGCTTCAGTGCTATTTGCACCATGTTTCTGCCTGGAGGTCTGTCCCTCTGCTCCTTTGCCCATAGCTTGAGAAGCTCATAATTGGCAGATCTGGGACACTAAATAATTCTTAGTGAAAGCCAGGAAGCTTCTGAAACCAACAAACAAGACAAAAAAACATCTTAGTCGGGGATGTGTGTATGCGTAATGAATGAAAAACAGTGGTAACATAAAACTGTGTGAAAATATTTCTTTCCAGGTCACTTTTCACCATGGAACGTGCTTTCATTCTCTAAATTCACTCTGTTGTCATAAACCCACCCCTTTTCATTAGCAAATGTGTAGATGGCTGCAGAACCACACTTTAAATGAGACAGCGCTGTTCTATTCCAGATTGTTAGTTTGAAATACCATCCCTTGCAGTGCATTTACTCCTGTGTATGTACAGCTAGTACTGCTTTTATAATGATAATGGAGCAGTGATTCAAGTATTTTCTGGTCCCTTCCAACAAACTAATGCAGAGAGACTACAAATACAAGGTAACCAACAGTTTTAGTTTTAGAGAAGCAAAAAATTCATACTGGTTTGTGTTTAATTTGCTGATTCCTGGAGAAGAGAGAAACCTTTTGAAACTACAAACAAATGAGGTCCTCTGAAAAGTATGAAGGAAAGGATAAGACTTAAAAGCTAATGTATTTAAAAGACTCAAACTAACTAACTAAAAATTATTATCAATGCTATGTCCAGAACTCATAAAACAGGTACCTTTCTGGTAGTGCTTCAGAAATCAATTTTGTTATCAAAATACAGTCAGCAAATCTATAAAATACACACACTAAAGGAAGTCTAGAGTTCAACAGTCACCTCTGTCTTACCCTTGTTATAAATTAAAAAAGATGGCAGTGGGGGTGGTAATAGCTACACACAATTCGAGAACTAAAGAAGAACACATCAAGCTTTATAACAGTCACACAAATACATGGTGCCTTTTTTTTTCCTAACCACATATTCACATAGAAATATTTGAGCATGATCCAGCATTAGAAACAGAATCTACCTCCTCTTTTATGCATATAAACTGCTCTCTTCAGAGACCCAGCTACATCCACTAGATCATTGGTAAGCAGCAGGAAATTTAAATCATTCAATCCAAGATGAAAAATTTCCCAATTTTAAAAAAAGGTACCTAAATTAACACTCTGAAATAATACATAAACCTGCTTGCTAAGCAAGGAGCACTGCATCAGACTTGGCACTCCACATTCTAGGTCACAGTTGCACAAAACAGGCAAGAAAGTGAGGGAAATCAATTACAAGTAAAAAGCCTCCATGCACGTGCCAAAATACAGTCTTAGGATGCAGCTGTGTAACCCACCTAATGCAGCGTAACACAGCTAACCCAGAGAGGCTGAGCCCGCTCCCCCTCAGTTCCATCACGCTGCAGAGCACTTCCAAAGCCACCCAGCTGCTCAGGTGGCCCAGCCAGGCTGAGGGGCTCCCACCATCTGCACACACACCAGATCGGTTGGTTCTTCAGCACCTGATGTAGGTGTCATTGCCACGTCTGTGCCACCAACCCACCAAGAAGGGAGCCACAACCTCTGCCAAGGGGGCAGGTGGCAAACAGAAATGGAAACTTCCCAGAACGGGTACAGCTGGCTCAGCCAGAGCTTGCTAGCCAACTTGCATTGGAAGGAGAGCCTTCCTCAAGAGATGGACAACTTCCAGGATTTTAATTACCACTCTTTTGCTTTTCCCCAAGCGGACAAACCCCCAAAGAGAGAAGAGAAGGGAACCCTAGCCTAACTTTTCTTCAGAAAGGACCAGCCACAAATCAGGTATCATTATTTGCAGGAAAGAGCATAGGTGGAAGGACAATGTAATTAAGCACCACAGCTGCATGGCTTTGAGTCATCCTGTGATCCCGGTATACAGACCCAGCCCTGGCAGCTCTTTGCTGGCAGTTCACCCCCAGCCTCCTACCAGACACATACAACTCATTTGGAGATGCATCTGCTGATAAATCTGGCAAAGTTGCTCCCTGTTGAAAGGGCGGCATAGGCATGGTGGATGTCCCTGAAGGAAAAACAAACGCTGGAGGCCAGTAAGACAGATCACTGGGGCACTTAAGTAGCAGAGTAACAAGCCCACACAAGGGTTTATGTATTTGTTTAACCCCTACACTAGAACAATCAGCACCATTTGGACTGATTAACCTTAAATAAATAAAATGTCACTGCTTCCTACCATGGACGAAAACCAAAAATGCTACATGAACTTGTACTCCACTTTTCAGAACAACCAGAACAAACTCCAGCTCTCCTGACACTGTGCTAGCACCCATCCTTTCTCTAACAGCTGTAACCTCTCATCTTTATTAATCAGGGACTTGTTCAAAGTATCCACAGCATGAGCTCCAAATTTCAGTTTAAGAGTTAACTTGCACAAAGAAGCCAATACTTGTTCTGTCAGTCCTTGCTCACTCTTGGGAAAAAGGAAGCAACTCAGACATGTTGCATAACTGCTCATCGGCACCGTCAAAGAGCTCGAGCAGTAATTGGAAAACTAATATCACTGCTTCAAATAGGTGCAAAAATACACAGTGCAAGGCCCATTAAGAGGATAGATGAGGAGACAGACATTCAACTCCTCTGGCTGTCAGGGCCTCTTCAGAATAATTTAATGCAGGATCCAAAGAAAATGTCCTCCCACGTGTATTGATGCTAATTCACAGAATTAAAAAGCAAACCTAAGAACGCTGAAGCAAAGAAATATGTTCACTGTAACATCAGCTTCCAGTTTGGGGAAATTGGTCGCATGCTTCGTTCATATGCCCTAACATACACAAAGTAT
Source organism: Parus major (assembly GCF_001522545.3). Classification (NCBI taxonomy): domain Eukaryota; kingdom Metazoa; phylum Chordata; class Aves; order Passeriformes; family Paridae; genus Parus; species Parus major. Next base: position 91,847,690 of record NC_031769.1, read on the forward strand.
CTCATTTTGGTCTGTAAATTGGCCAAGTGGTCTGTAAATCTGGCACTTCTGCTATCCACAGATACACAGGTGGTTTCCAAACAGCTCTTTCAGCTCCCCTTTAGCTATTGCATCAGCCAAGACAAGGACATTTACACTTAAAATAGTTTTCTAAAAGGCTCATGCTGCTTTTTTAAAAAAGTAAACCAAAATCAGAAAACAAATGTGCACTTGAATATGCTCACACAGTTTGTTTTGCTAGCAAATTAAAAAGCAGAGGTCACCTACGTGGTCGACTTCACAGCACAATAGAAGACATTGTGTCTACTTAGAGAAGAAGAGTAAAAAACCTCCATCTAATACGAAGGAAAATATAGCTCAGCTATGCAGCTGGTTAAATAGAAAGGGAAAAACATGGAAACATTAAGACCTGACAGTTCTCTTACTTTTAAAGCCATCAGCAATTAAATAGAGGAAAACAAAATAAACATGTTTTTCAGATTGGGTGTTGTCTCCATTGGTCCTCCTCCCCATACAAGTATACAGTGGAGAGAAGAAATACATGAGAAGGATACACAGATTTTTTTTCACAGGACCTCTTTAGTGCTGAAGAAGCAGAAGACTTTGTCAAGAATTTTTTACCATTTTCTTCACATTACTGCAAGGAGCAATCCATTTGCCATGTACACTTAGCAACCCCTTGGAGACTACTAATATAAAATTGTAGTAAACAATCTTTCAGTGAAAGATAACATGCTTGGCTGCATAATACCTTAAACAGTATGTAATAGAGTATGTTAGGTTAGTCACAGCATTTTACATTGCTGTAACTATGTTTATGTTTGCTTTCCAATGAGAGCAACACGACAACATACAGCATCTGCCCCAGAACCTTACACACCAACAACATCTCACTTTATAAAAGAATCTTCTCTTTCAAGGTACTAAATAAACAAGACACCTAGAAAAAAAATTTGGTCTCATCTTCAGAAAAAAGCTCTAATAAATTACAACCTAAAATTAGACATTTCAAATGACAACATTTTCCAGGGTCTCCTTTTAATACATTCACAGAGCACCACAATTATATTAAAAATAGCAAAGGTGGCCACGGAGTCATTGTTTGGAGTCTGCACATTTGGGCTGCACTCCAGCCCTTGCCAGAGCACCTCTCTGAGATCCCAAGCTTATCAGTGGGTTCTTGTCTGCTCCTGCTCAGACCTGGTCCCAGCCTGGGGTGCCTGCAGCTCCCTGGCCCTCTCCCAGGACTCTGGACCCCGAGTCTTCTCCCTCCTGAAAAGTTAAGGGCATGCTCAATTAGTAGCCAAGCTGCCTTTTCCAACCACTAATGAATCTTATCAGTAGAAAAACAAAATAGAGGAGTATGGGTTTGAGACAACAAATGCATATCCCAAACCCGACTCACCTAAGTGACTCAAACTCCTGTGATGGAGACTTGGGAAAAACCCTACCTTCTTCACACTCTCTCAACAGCTTTTCCAAAACAAGGGCCCAAACTGGTCAGAAAGGATTTTTTTAACTGTTCATAACCCTTTGGCTCACTGATCCACGCAACTGCCAGACAAAACATGTTTTGTAACTTGTCTGGAGCTCTGAGCAGACTTTTAACAGCTAAAAGCTCAGGAACTGTCTACTAACCACCCTTGAAAGGCCCCCAGAAAGTATTTTATTTCAGGCTATTGTTTTGCTAGCAGCTTTTCTAACAGCCTGTTGTTACCGCAGCACATTCACAGCATAAACACCTCAATAGGTAACTGAATGGCACAATACAAGGTAAGCAAACCCCTCTGCCGAATGAGAAGGGCATTTTTTTATTTAATTACAGTGCAGTTGTCCATCAACACATGCATTTAAACACCAACTCCAGAAACTGCAGTCATCAGAGAGCAGCCCTGTGTAACTACACCAGAAATACACAAATACCCTATCCACTGTTGCCCTGAACAACTGTAGATAAATAATATGAATGGTAATCTACCTGATGAAGAGCAAAGATGCAAAACTGCAGTTTTCATGGTTGGTTAATGAGATAAGCCACAGTCCAAGGTAACAGCCTCTACCAAGCCAAGTAAGACTGCATTTCCAGCTTATTTTAACTACCTACATTTTTTTCCTGAGAGAGATAAACAGCACACATGCTGTGTTATCTTAGGATGCTAAGCATATATGAAACAAACATGGCAGCTAATTCTATTATTGTTCATTCCTGTAAAGGAATTAGACATCCAGCAGCGAACATCCACCCAGGTGAATGAAATAGTTAAGGAAGAAGTTCAGGAATTAATTCTACACTGCTCTCTAGGCAGCTGTCAGACTGCAATGATGAGCAATTTATCTTCCATCTACAGCACTATCAGCAGACAAGCAGAGTCACTGGGGAAGCCAGCTGCAGTCCACACCCTTCACAATATAAAATCCATGCTTCTGAAGAAGGAGACACCAGGGAACTTTGTCATTGCCCAGCTGCCCCATGAACTGTGAAATACTTGCACTTCCATGCTTTTCCTGGTCTGGTGCCCCCTGAGGGAGCAGTTCCAAAGACACACCAAACATCTGCTACACTCTTCCACCTCTGACTTGGAATCAGCTGTGCAAATCCCCACGCCTTTGCATCTTGATGTTACCACAACCTGAGAAATCCCACATGTGGAAGCTTAAGACGCTGAAATGCCCCTTACCTTTGGTCCTGAGGGTGCCACTGAGAGGCAGTCACACGTGTGCAGCCAGAATGCTTATCCCAGGGCATAAAATTCCCTCCTACACAGGAAGAAACAACTTCAGAGCTGCAGGGCAAGCAGCTTGACTCAATGGCTGCTGCTGCCAGCTATGTGCAGGCACAAGCGTTTCACCTGGAAGAGCAGGTGAGAACTAGATTCCTCTTCCAGATCCACAGCTGTTGTACTACAGGATGTGCTGACACCCCCTCCCTCCCTTCCTCCTGTTCTACAAAACAATTGCAAAAGATTTCATGACACTGAGTTTTTATCAGGTGAGCTTGCAGTGATGGCAAAGCACTTTTATTTTACCTTAAATGCAACAAGAAATCAGAAACCACACAGACTCAAACTTGATGGCACAGATGCTGAATTAGTCTGATGGAGAGGCTGGACACCCCACACAACTGCAGGATGCAGCACTGGCGACCTGGCTGACCAGGCAGGTGCACATTTTGCAGGTGAGGAACAGAAGAGCATGCTGAACCAGACCAGGCCTTACCAGCTCATTGCACAATCCCATGATTTACCTACAATGAGATCAAATCCATCAATAGTCTTATCTGTCTGCAACCAGTATCAAGCTGTGGAAACTCACAGCTCTTTGTGACCAATTACTCCAGAGGAGGTTAAACACATCAGCAAAATAAACCTTATGAACTGCTTAGTCATCTTTTATGAGTAAATCCACAACATCAAACCAGAGTCTATCCCCACAGATAGCTAAGAGTGCATGAACTCCATCCATTGTCCACAAAATCACTGTCTCACAATTTACCTCTAGAAGCACTACTGACTACTGCTTAGAAGCACTACTACTTTTCAGCCATGACTCACTGCCCAAAACATAAAAGAAATTGCTTTGTACCCTTAGGAAAAACAAAACACTTCTAGCTGGCAGCCACGAGCCATGCATTTGAAGTTTTTTCTGACTTGAGGTATCTGCTAAAATCAAAAACTTCAGGAATGGGCTTGTTCAAAGTTGTTTGCCCTTGGTCATGTAAGTATTAACTTCCCAATTTTCATCAGCAACAATTAAATTTGCTAAGTAAAGATATTAAATAATGTGCCTCTTAACTATCAAATGTTATCATCAGAATAGTTCATCTCTGCTTTTTGCCACTGTGCATTACAAAACACAAAACTTATCTCAAAACCTTGAGAACATTCAGAAAAACAGGGCAGCAATAAAACCTCTCTTCTACAAAGACAAGCATTTCAGGCAGCAGCATCTCTCCTTTCTGGATGTGCTCCCGATGTTCTCACATCAAATACACATTTCAACATTTTCATACATTAATTTTTGCTGAACTCTCATGATTTCTCTCTGAGTTCTATGGAGAAACTTTTAAACAGCAGTTGAGATTTCTGATGCCAAACGTGATCAGGGTATCACAAAAAAAACCCCCAAAAGCTAAACAAACAAACCAAAAAATAAAACAACAAAGCAGTTATTTTCTACTTGACATGTTTTCTACCTTTGATTAAGAGCCTATCCAACATTAGAGGTACTGCTGTCCATTCTTATTGTCTTATTCTTATTTGCAAAGAAAAAATGTCTTTTTTTTTTTAATAAACACATTACACTGAAAACTCATTAAACTCATTAATGATTCTAGGCGTTTTCAGTAACACCGCTTAAAAGTAATTCTGTGACGATTCCTACAGTCATTTCTCTCTCCACAAACCTAACTTGTCATGAAGACAGAACCATTAATAAACATGTGTTGTGATAAGAACTAGATTGTGATTTTACACAGACCTCTTTTCTTCTGAGCCCAAAAGGGCTCTTGCCCACTCTGGGTAACCCCTTTTAGCAATGGAAATGTCACAGTGGTGCAGCATGAGACCTTGCTGACTTCTGAGTTTACAGACACCGTTACTGATCCCATACTGATTTCCCTTCCTTGCCGTGCTCCAGAGAAGTGGCTTCAGTTGCCAACACAGCGCACAGCCGGAGGGGCTAATCCCCTTCCTATGGGGCTGAGCAGCAAGTAGCACAACAAGAAAGATAATAGTAGGACTGCAGAGAAATAGCTGGACCACACACTGTAAGATGGAAGGAAGACTGGAAAAAGGGAAGAGCACAAATTAACCCAGCAAACATCAAAAAAAAAGCCGCCAACCAAACTAAATGCAAACGCTAATTGAAATTTGCTCTGTAACTCGTGGAAAGTAGTAGTGGATTACAAGCCAAAACCATTTTTCATATAGAGACCTGTCACCAGCTGATTTATGTGCTCAGGCTCTGCTCACAAAGCAGTTCTAGCCGTAGTAGCCAAGTAGCAGCATTTCCTATTTCTAGATTTACGTGTTCATGCTTTCCAATTCTTATGTTCAGTCAGAGAGCCCCACTGGCCTTCCTCCAGCAAATCTGTAACCACCAGGAAGCTGGCTTATCGAGGACTTTTTTTTCTTTTTAATTGTGAACATGCTTAATTTAAGAAGAAAAACATTTAGTTCCACCAGTGTTGAAAAAACCTGTGCATGTGGAAAACCAGCAGCTGCAGGTACGAAGCTGAACAAAACCAGCCTGCAATGCTCTTCAAAACAACTCCCTGTCTCTTATGCTAAAGAAGCAGGGCAGACATAACTGACACTGTGAAAACAAACCATTATTTTTGTGAGTCATCCACCTGCAATAGCTTAACCAGATTCAGTAACTGTTTAGCCAGAACTCTGGTCAGCTTTCTGCCAGTCTTCTCCCGGAGACAATTACTTGGGAATGTGCACACATGCGTGCTTGTGCACACACAGTTACCCTCAAATGCTGTCCCTCCACAGCAGCTCAGAGAGCCTCCTTAATTGCATCCTCCACACAAACCACACTTGATTCTTCCTCTCTGGCCCCCATCAATGCTGTACTTAATTAGCCCTATTTACCAAGATGCAAGTTCAAGCGTGTATCAGACCAGGCAGCATGAGCTTCCTAAACTGCTGGGAGAGGTGGGGAGCCAGTGTACAAAGGTCCATGTAACAACCTGCTCTGTCTCAGAGCACATGGAGAACAAAGCAACTCACTTCAAGCATACTCCCAAGGCAGATACCCAAAATACACTCCTTTCTGTCATTTTGACTGGGGTGAAGATGTACTTTTATGTCTTCTGGACGTATAAATATGAATACGGTGCTTTGAATCATAGCAAACAGGACCAAAAAGATCACTGTAAGACACCCTTTGTGCTGTCTTGTAGGTATGAAACAGCAAAACCTAAGAACCTTTGTATTTTCGTGATCAGGTAAAAACAAGCACTGAGCCCATATTGTAGAACAAACATGAAGTTAGCTCCTCTACAAAGTCTCACCTTCTGTTGTTTGTGCTCTATTTTAATCTTCCTAGTCTTGGAGGAACCTTTTCACTTACTCAAAGCAATGAAACCTGTGATGGCTGCACGTGCCCTAGTGCAGCTCCTGCTCTCCAGAAAGTGAGGTACACTCAAGAGGGCGAACAAAGCCTTCCCAGAGGAGAACCTTTCCCAGAGGCTTTCATGAGAGCCGTGTCTTTTTCCACAGAACACCACCTCTCTCAGCAGGAAGGGCTGCCTGAGCAGCAGAGTGCTTCTCTCTGTACACACACAGGGCCTGACAAGGAGCTGTGGATGCTCTATGAAAGCATTCAGAAGTTGAGCTCTCCTCACACTCACCTGCAAACCAGCAGATTTAACCTGGAAGCTGCTGCCTGCTGTCAGCAACACCAGAATGAATTTTTTAATTTTTTTTTTTAAAAGAGAACTTGACACCTGGTTCCACAAGATGGTAGTTTGGATAACTTCATCACAAAAAGTAGGACCTCCTGTCAATATGCTAAAGGTGTTAGCCAGTTCATTTTGAACGGGGCACTGTGGTGCTGAACATTGTAGTCACTTGCACTCTGAAGATGTAGCTTGGGCACACCATCACAAAAGGCAGCACCTACTATCAATGCTAACAACCCAAACTATCTTGTAGGAAAAACAGCACTATTTTGCAGGGCTTCTTAGCCATCTTGCTGTGGAATGCTGTCCAGGTGCACCAGTGCTCAGGAGGAGATGAAATCCAGTAGCATTCGCTTAACCTGTGTTCTGCCAGAACGGCTTAAGCTGCTATTCCCTCCCACAGATCACACTTGCAGGTTGGGAAGTCAGCAGCTGAGGGAGAAAGAGAGGGAAAGCTGAGGAACAGAACTTGTTGGCCTTGGCTTGTAGTCAGAATTGCAAGCTGGACTACAGCATGGGTGCTGAAGCACAGAGCTTCTCCTCTGAAGCACTTCACACTGCACACACAAGTATGCAGGCTTCTGTCTCCACAGAAAAATTCCTACAGCAGGAACATACTGTGAACAGATATGGCATTTCATTCTGTAACACATGTGCAGAAATGTTTTTATTGAAGGTCTCCATCACCCTAAAAAAGTAAGTGGAAATACCAATCTGAGAGCAAAGTGAGGTAGGAGAACAATACAGTATAAACAACTATAATGAAAAATATATTAATTCTACAGCTAGGCTATAGGTCTTAAAGAAAGAAAGTATAAATCATATTTTGCTTTTATACTTACACATTAAAAACACTTGGGTAACTACAGTTCAGATAAGCAAGTTTCTAAAATAAATTTAGGCACAAAATGTGTGAACAAAATGCAAGGCACAGAACATCATGGCCTCTCCTCTGTGTCCTCTTTTTGCACCCATCCCATTTAACATCTTCTCCGTACTATGCACAAATAGCAAAGAAACCCACAAATTCACTGTCTCTCATGCCTGAGAATATGTCTATGTAAAAAAAAAAAAAAAATTTATCAAGTTCTTCAGTGTACCAGGCATACAGAAGTAAAACACCCAGAATCAACTGTAATTTCTTTAATGCATATTCTAGTTTGACTAGATCAGACCACACCACCCACAGCAACGTCTGCAGTGTACACTTCAAATGACAAAGAGAAAAAACTTGTCTTTGCTTTCACAAGGTGCTTAGATTTGCCACTTGTGATATTCACTGGGGTAAAGGACAAGAGGGTCTCTAGTGTCCGGGAACTGTCCTTTCAACTCAACCGTGCTTAGTCAAAATTCAGCCTCCTCAGGTACATTGAGTCTGAAAAGCTGGAAAGACCCCAGATACACATCCTCACTTCTAACCACTCTAAATTTAGCACCTCAGTGAAGTTGCTATTCCCTCCTTCCCCCTTCCCCACGATAAAGGCAGCACCAAAAAGGAACTAACAAAAACCAACCAATCTGGCCCATGAAACATGAGCTACATTCACAAGACAAAAATAGAAAGCTTTCATCTTTCATTATCAGACACTCTACTGCACAGCACAGGAAGCTAAAGCTTGAGGCAACAGTAGGTTTCAAATACTCCTCAAAATGGGAGTGAGGCTTTCCTTTTCTGCTCTGTGAAAGACTAAAAGAAGTTGGCTAGGCAATGACAAAAACCATTAGAGTCCAACAAGCCTCTCCAACAGCAATCCAAGCAGGCAGTTGTTTTAGCAATAGCATCATCCTCACTTCATAAACTCCCCTGTTCAGAAGGACAATCCTTGCCTCCTTACTTCTTCTGATTCTAAAACTCTATGTCCTAAAATCTAAAAATAATTTTAGATCTTTAAAAGTCTAAGATTCTAAAATATTTTTTAATAAAGATTTTAAGATTTAGTCCTAGTCCCCCGCTGAGGAATTCAGGGGGAAAAAAAAGAACAGAAAAACACAATTTCTAGGGATTTGATGTTTCAGGAACTCCAAAAATTGTACTTGCTTACAGGCCTCCAGATTCCCTCTGCTAACTAACAAAGAGCAGCCTGAGTTTATTGGGGTTTGTGTCTGCTCCCTAGGGTTTGGGACAGCCAGATTGAAGGCAGGGAAGGACTTGAGGAAAGCAGAAACACTGTACTGCTCCTCTGTCACGGTGTGTCAGGTTCTTCCACAAGTCCCCTCAGCCTCCATCTTTACAGTCTCAACAACAGATTATGTAGCCATCTGCTGAGCTTCAGTTTTTAAAAATGTTTTTATTTTAAGAGAACCTGTCACCACGCAAAGTCAAAACTCTTCCTCAAATACACTTTTTGCTGGTGGCTTGACCTTTTTATCTTCTCTATTCTTACCCACACTGTAATTCCCCAGGGAAACCAGAAACGAACAGGTTTCACTCGCCTCACTAGCTGGGAAAATGGTGTTTATGAATCTGAATGGGCTTTAACTGTCCATACTGTGAACTAGAAACTACACAAGTAATTTAAATTTGTCTGAGTGAGTCAGCCTGGCTCCCCTCATCATTCACATCTTACCCATTCCTAGCCTTACTACACACAGTCAGAGAATATTTTCTGGGGTTTATCATCTGTTGTGAAATACCACATTTCAATATCCAGATGAGGCTTTGCCTCTTCTGTCCTGGCAAAATCCTGAGACATAGCAGAAAAATTGATACCTGTTTTGGTTTTTTTTTTATAGAAAGAGTTCAGCACAGCAGCAGCACAAGCACAACTTTCCTTCTGGGCAAAAGGACAAGGTGGCTGGCAGTGTTACCTGATGGATGGTACATCCCTGAATGGTGCAGAGAGCACTGGGAAGAGGAATTATTGCCACTCCTGCTTAGCATGAATGAGCACACAAAGCCATGTAGGGGAAAGAGGGAGAAATGTTCCATTAGAGTGAAAAGGGAAATGAAGACACAGTTTTATATTTTCTATGGCACTGCTATGCTTACTTCTAAGCAATTAAAAGAAAATTTTGCTCAGGCATCCCAAAAAATTAGTGCAGAGCATCCAACATCAAGATGCCCTACAGTCCACTTTTGACAGTTTCAAAATGGAATTAACTTTCTTATTTTACAGCCTGGGAAATTCAAGATGCCTGTAAGGCAAAGAACATGAAAACAGCAGCAAAATTCAAAGAGCTTAATCCATTCAAAACTAGAAAAACCTCAGTAATCATCATCAGTGAATTCTTAAAGAACTGACAAATGAAATTGCAGGACTAGGCACAAGGGCTTTAATAAAACTATTAAATATAGGGTGGTACATGATCTGAAAATATTCAATAAATACAGTAACTAGATTTGAAAAAATACATTGCAGAGGAAGTGGCAAGCAAAGCTAAGTCATCCAGGTAACTACTGCTCACAAAAAATATCTCAGTAGAAACACAGGGCATTGGAACACATTGTAAAGGCAGGCATCATTAAAGAAAGTCTAAAGGAAAGCAGAGTAAGACATAACATCAGCACCAGTGAGAAAAATCACATCAGACTAACATGACTTTATTTCTCAGTGTTGTAGCTCATTTTCTAGATGGGGGAAATATTAGCTTCAGGTGAAAGCAATGTTAGCTTTAACATATCTGAGTACCCTAGAACATGCACCAGTGTTGTTGAGGACACTGGAGGTAAAAATGAGTAATTTTAACGTGGGTAGGAAACTTATTATGAGAGACAAAATGAGGGTTAGAGACCAGACTATTACATGAGCCAATATTTCACCTAAGTCACTGATATAAAAATCCTCAGCATTAAGTCTAAAGGCCTCACCAGCAAATGGCTGAGGGGGAAGGCAACTCCTCGTGTGACAGGACACCAGAAAAAGCTCATATTTGCATTATGAGAGGACTGTAAATGTCTCTTTTACTGATTCAGTAAATCTTGAAAAAGACAAGAACTACTTAAATTTTTCCTTATTCTATCTGGGACTAGAACCAAGTATGGTTAACCTACCGACACCACATGTCAGGAATTGGAACGCTCCTTTACCACCAAGAAACAAAGACATGAGATGGGGTACAGCAGAGGCAAGAACCTTACAGACAGAGGTTGGTTAACATATGAGTACTGTTATGATGTGATATGCCTGTAACAGCAGGAACTAGGGTCAATGAACCAGTCCTCTCTTGAAAAGTTGGGGTTTTTTAATTGATCGATAATTTTACAGATACTGATGCAGGTGCCTCTTTCCTCTTCCACAAGAGCTTATTCAAACAGGTGGTCATACAGCAAAACTTGCCAGGAGACTTCAACCCTGCACTAACTTTTCAGTTAAATATGCCTACAGTGTGACAATACCAGAAGAGCTTCATTTTGGGGGAGGGGAAGGAGAGTTGCTTTGTTTGTTTGTTTGAAATTATGTTATGGTTCCTTGCTGAGACCAAGTCTCAAGTGCACCAAGAACCTCTGCAGGAACAAAGACTGTTCTGGGACTGGCCTCAAGGCAGCAACATCCAGCACACCTTCTCCTCAAAGTGGCAGAGGATAAAGAGGATGTAGCACTAGTCTAGTTAATGTATTACACAGCTGAAATACAACCATGACCTCACTGAGGAAAAGAGAGGTCTATTAAGAATTAGAAAAAGTGAATTTAAATAATGGCACTGCAAGATCTTGGTTTTCATGTAAGACATACTCTACACATCCAAATTCTACTTCAATGTCCAGATTTCTTACTCCCAGATTAGCCTTTGCTATTACTGTTTGTCTGCCCTTGGTGAAAGCCTGGTGAAATTTTTATTAAATTCTTGTGCAGTCTCACTACACACCTGGGACTCTGAAGGTCTGTAGGTGTAGCTAGACCCAGCTCTATGCAGGTAGGTCCAGCAGCATGTTCAGTTCTCACAGACTACCTCCTGGATCTACAGAATTCACGCCAGATACACATAAAAAGCAAAATTTTATATTCCAATTCAGTTATAGAAGAACATTCCCACTAATGCATCTCATTAGGAAGCTGGAGAATGGTAGATGATAGGAAAAAGATTTAACATGAGTCTTGAAAAAATGGCTAGCAAAAAACACCCACGCACATGCACGGATCCAGAACAGCATGGTATGTAAGGTGGGCAGAAATAGCTGCCAAGGATGATGTGAGCTGTAACAGAATATCATCAACAACAACAAAAACCCCAGAACAGTTGCTCAACTTATAAAAAAAAGAATCAAAATATCCTAAAATGAGTCAGTAAATCTGATCTTATTAATTCCAGTAAATTGCAGTAACAGGAACAATAACATTCCCAAACTGGAAGTTATTGTTAACTTTATATAAACACTAAGCCCAGAAATCTACATTGAAATAACATACACTTTAAAGTGAGCAATTTTTATTTATTTATTTGTTAGGAGTATTTAAAACAAAAACCCACTACACTTCAAGATTTCCCTGTTGCAGAAAAAAAATGCTGCCAGAAACAGTAATATAATGAAATGAAACAAATCCATAGTATTTCACATCCTGTAAAAATAGCTCACATTCACTAACAGAGGAAATAAAATGGCAAGATGGTAAAGAAGCAGAAAATCAAGTTTATGTAGTAAGTGCAAGCAGATTTCTATTTCTTATCAGTCCATCTCTTATTAGTTCTGCTAAAGAAAGATTACCCTGGTGTTTCAAACAGCACACAGCTACCACATATAAATGCTTCAGCATTCACAGAAACACTACAAATTTAGTTATAAAAGATACATACTGCACTTTCCTACAGCCTGCTGCAATAATTGCAATCTAGAGTTTAAATCATTTTTGGCTGCATTTGGGATCTCACAGAGAAATCTGTTCTTTCCCAAGTCTGTGACTTGCAGCACACCCCAAAAACCAAGAGAGAAAAGGAAAGTTACTTGCCATCCCCTGAATTTACTATACACACACAACTCAATCAAGAGGCATATGGTTTTTGGCATTCCTTTACTTACTCCCATGCTCTTCATCTACTGAATGATTAGGGAACAAGCTACAAACAGGCTGTATCATCCAACAGATCAGAGCCTGATGGAGCCATACAAAACCTCAGTTTGTTCAGGACCTTGCCAGTAAATCCAAACAAGTCCCTATACTTCAGAGAATCATGATAATCCTTCCTTATTTTGTCTATTTTACAGCTCTGGGAAGGGACAGTGCCTTGGGCAATGTGTAGTTGTGCCTAGATGGTATGAACCGCAGCATACAGCAGAATATGAACTAGCTGATAAAGCAGCCCAGCTACACTGCTATGAAGCTACTGTTCAAAGCTTCACCTCCTCCCTTCTGTACTATAGTTTCTAGTATCCAAGCTAGAGAGGCTTAGGCTTGCCCAAGAATCCCTAGCCATGACACTTAACACAGTGGAAAATTGCTTTTGGATTTCTAGACCCCATTATAATTAAAAATAACAGAACAGATCACACTGGAAACTCATGGTTTTTTCAGGCCAGGACAGAACACAGTCAAATGTCCTGTTCTTATCTACCCAGGAAACACTCAGGCGGTGTACATGTGCTTTGCCAATTCCACCCAGCAATTCCAGCAGCTGCCTCAGTTTATGGCTCTGGCTCACCTGCTTTGAGGGACTAGCAGCAGGTCCTACTCGAGATCAAAGGACAACACAGCACAAACCCATGGGGTGGTCTCCATTAAACCAGACACTTCCATCAGACAAGGCTCCTTCCATGTGTCAGTATTAACATGTGTTAGAGACCATACACAATGGGAAGAACTGCTTTTATCAGTATGAGAGAAAGTTTAACAAGCAGTTTGGATGTGTTTAGTGTATTTGTTTGAAATTTCCATTCCTTAATTCAATTTTAGATTTTTAAAGGCAGTCCAAGCATGCATCTGTCGTGAAATCCTTACTCAGGGGATATACAACTCATAGAAGAACATGAGTATACTGTGCATATGGAATCTGATTAAAAAGCAGAAACATTTGTTTTATAACCATATTACTTAATATCCCATGGTTTTGGCTGATCTATTATTCAGCTGAAATACTGAGACAGTTTGGAGAAATGCTGATTCTGATGAAGGCTTGAAGCACCTCCCATATTCATAAAGGAGCCATTTCACAAATGGCATCATATTCCTTAACATGTTTATCCTGAAGAGCATTCAAGTCCTAATTAGGAACAGAGCCACACTCTGCTAAAACTGAGAAAAAGTATATTTAGATATCATCTATCCCCAGTGATCTTGCAGGAAGACACGTAGCATATGGCACATGAGAAAATCAGAAAAGGGGAGGGGGCAGGAGAGAGAAAGAGACTGACTGTTAAAAATACTTCAAATGAATACTTTAGTGGAAAAAAAAAAAGGTTAAAAAATGGGAAAAACCACAAACAAACACCACCAAAACCACTTTGTCAAGAGCTCAGCATTTCACAGAAAGATGTGGAGACGTGTAGGCATTTTAAACTAAAATGACATTGACATTTCTATGTCAATTGCTTTGCCCTCTACCTTTGTATTCACAAGAGTAGACACATGTCTTAGTTCTATTTAGTACCTTAAACTATTAATCATTTTCTTAAAATTTAACACCATTAATGAAATTCAACATTTCACCCCCCAATGGAATTTCAGAATTCTTATTATGTGAATATTTCCAAAATACCATTTTGGGGTTTTTTTTGTTTGTTTTTTTTTAATTTCAAATAAGAAAACACTAATTTCCTGTTGCAATGCTAGAAATTTCAAAAACACGAAATAGGAACAAACTGCAGTATTACCACAAGCCAAGGATTCCTACTGCAAGCTAGTGACCTTTTAGAGGTAACTGAGAATTTCCATGAGCTCACTTCAGGCAGAATTGTGAAGGGATGTTAACCTACCTTTCACCATTTTACTGCCAAGTCTCATAATATCCAGTGGTTTTCATAAAGCCCACATCCTGATGATCAGAGTATAAGAACTCATTTTGTTCTCCAAAACCACCTGAACACAGACTTGAGTCTTAGTCTTGCAAGAAGACCTTGGATATATTACCATAGTTTGCTCTAAAAGCTATAAAATCAGAACACAAACAAAACCAAGCAACTGCTTTAAGAACAACCACAAACATCACAAATTTTTCATCTCCTAACCCAGAGAAAGGTCAAGTGAAAAAAACAGAATTAAGGAGCTGCTGCTGCACAAGTTTGAAATGTCTTTGGTGAGAGAAAGAAGGGTCTTAGCAGTTTCCCGTACTCTGTCAAGGGACATGCCCAAAAAAGCAGGCAAAACACATGGATTTTGTAACGTGCTGCCCTGTCACTTGATTGTAACAGCCCTTGGCAGGCTGTTTTAGAGCATGGCCCTGCACAGAAACACTCAAGCAGTGCTGAGCCACCCAAGCAGCACACAAAAGCATTTAGTGCAGGTCATGGAAGTTGCCTCCTGGCCTGCCACAGACCCCATGCCAAGTGACAAAGTCACCTTCCCAAGGAGTAAGTTGATCCACAGAGAACTCTTACATCCCGTGATTCATGGTGGAAACAAGTTGAGATTGGGTTATCTCATTGCATCACCCCTCAGCCTTGGTGCACACAAAGCAGGGGCAAGGTGGATGAGGAGTCCAACAGTGGAGAAGCAGCAAGGAGGCTCCCTGACATGAGACCCAGCACAGCTGCAGCACGTATGGCTGTGGAGAGCCCTCACCCCTATCTGGGATGCTGGCCAGGACTAACACCTGGTCTAACTCAAGTTGCACAGCCCCATCTGTGAATATGGACTGGTCATAAGCTCTCTGTGAGCCTAGAAACCAAAACCATCAGCCTTTGGCATCCAGTCACAGCCTGTTGTCTGGTATCTGTGGCGAAGGAAGCTGTTAAAATGAACGTGGCAGTGGCCTGCAATAAATTTTTCCACGTAAACTGCCAACCACATGCAGCTACCAAGGAAGCAAACACAGAACTGAAGGCAAGCATACACTCTGTGACACACAGTCAGGCTATAAGGGTGAGGGGGATGCTGTGCAACTGCAGAGAGCACAGTGAGGGCCAGGCCAGGCACACGGGCAGCCCCCTCAACAAGTGCAACAGCAGCATGAGCAAGGAGCCACCACCATGTCCTGACAGCAGGTGACCCTTGAGGTGCTTCTGCCTCCCACTCTGTCCCAGTGGGGCAGATAGGACTTTATTTACATATTTCTTCTTGACTGAAGTCATCTTAGATTTTCAGAGTTGGTTATAATCACATCTCATTAAACAAGCCTGCAGTGGCCCTGGTGGCAGGGCAGCAGCCAGGTCTGCTCTCAGAATAATGCCACCATCCTTGGCTGCCTCCATCCCAAAAATGGTGGGGCACATGACTTAAGGCAATGGATGTCCTCCCCAGACACCCCTGTGTATTCCGAGCAGCCACTGCCAGATGAGGAGCCACCACCACAAGGAAACACCAGCTGAGCACACACCTGGCCACCGTGAGGACATCTTCATCAGCAGATGTCATTCACCTACAGAGGAATCACTCCCATGAGGGGAAAAAAACAAAGACTCAGGTGACCAAGCAGCAGAATTCTGAATTTCTTCTGAATTTGCTCTCACTTTTTTGGTCTTCCCTTGCCTGTTTCACAGGTCTTCTAGATATGTGTAATGTCCACTTGGAACCTGCCAGCCTGGGTGCCCACCCTCCCCTTGTTGTTTATCTACATCTCACTACGGCAGCTCATTCAGCAAGCTGTTACGCTAAGCATAAAAACAAGCAAATTATACAGTAGATAAAATGCCAAGCTCATCTTGCACTGCCAGCTACATTTGGGGGAAAAAAAAAAAGTGATGAAGTCTGCATGCATATAATCACAATAATTAGACACTTGTAACCAGCTGAACATCAGCATGCATGCTGAAATTAAAATTGCCCAGTTTGAAAAACTAAGAGGGCAGGGTCTGTGCAGTCCTATCTTGTAGAAGAGGGAGGAAGTATTTTTTTGGCTAATTCAGCTCCTTCTCAACAAAAACCCTACAGCATTTACCATTTATCACTCACTAGGGGAGGGCTGTTGAGTTTGTTGTACATTAACATGCTCATCATAAATAATTTTTTAAGTTGAGGAATTTAAAACTTGGTTGTGGGTGGCCAGACCTACATTCCAACAATTTAATAGTGCTGTGCAGTTTTGGTTTGGGTTTTTTAACACTTGGTTCTCCTGCTAGAATTAAAAATACCTTGATTATTAGCCCACTGTCAGTGGTAGTCTTTTTTAAACACATATTGTGCAGCTACTGTCTGAGAAAGCCACTTCACTAAAGTCTTTGTGAGTTTAAATGAAAACCTACTAATTCCTTAGTGTTTGTTTTAAGAGTTCTCAAAATTAGTAGGTCAACAAATGTGTAAATCCAGCATAGAATCAATCTTCAACATTGGAACTTGTCACATAAGATAATCCCTTTAAAACCAGCCTGCTCATCCTGGAGACACTATTGCTAACTTCAAACATCAAAGTAGCTCCCAATCAAAGGACTCAGTAATGTTCAAAACTGTCCACCCACGCTTTTCAAAATTTCCATCCTTTATTGTGTTTTCAAACTGTATGTCCTAGTCTTCCCTTTTACCCACTAAAGCAATGACTTAATTTTAAGGATATTGCTTATTTACTGCAAAGACAAAATAGCAGATGAAAATTTGTTCTGTTCAGGACAAAGCAATCACTAATTTTATGCAGACATGTGAGCCAAGTTTTCTTGCAGTGGGAACTAGAAGAAAAGCTATGAGTAATCTCTACTCCTGTTTTTTAATTTAAAAAAAATAATAATTTTTCACTTTCTGTTTTCATATATTGTTTCTTTCTATCTAACATTTTCACAATGTCTTGAACCTACATATTTTGAAACCCACAGACTACAGATGTCATTATTTTTACATAACCTATAGGAAGCCCACTTCTCCATTCACTGAGATTTTGCAAGATATCCATTTGAAATAATTTATTTCCTACTGAATTCTGTAATAGCGAATCAGCAAAAGGTACAGAATAACAAAAAGAGATTATGGGGATATAACTTTATTTTGGAACTGTATATTTCACATTGTCATACTTCACTGGGTAAACATAGAACAAATTAAGTCTTCATGAAGGAGACTGAAAAAATACAGGGATTCCGTTGCATGAGTGGCACTGGGTTTTAAAGTAATAAGACATGATTGGAATTATTCTAGTTGTTCTTGTTCTACTGTAATCAACTGAGGTACACAATTGGTGTAACAAGAAACAAAAACCTACCATGAGAATAAGAGAATCACAAAACTTTTAGAATGTAATTAGTGCCTTGTTTGATAAAGCAAAATGAAAATGATAACTTATTATTACCCATGATAGGTATTAATAATTTTATCCTCTGATGACTTTTCTCCCATTCCTATAAAGTTCAGCATTAGTAAGACAGAGATAGAACAAAAGGCTCTCCATGTGTTCTTGGATCATTTTGAAATATGTTTGGGGCGTGACAATGTGACTTCCTCCAAACATTTACCATTTAAACATTTCTTTTAAAAAGAGGGGGATTTTCCTAAGGTATTTTAAAAGAAACTTCTCCCACATCCAAAATTTTATTCTCAAGAAGTTCTTGATATAGATCTTCATTCAGCTACTGTTCTGTATTCTTCCAGAAGTCATTTACTTCATATTTTATTACCCTGTTTCTATGAGAAATTGCCAACAAGCAATTTGTGAGACCAGATTCTCTCTTACTGTGTAGAAAGAGTATTTCCACATACAGAGATGATAAGTCAAGTTCAAATACTCAAAATACAATTACAAATAATAATTATTAGGAATTATTTAATAAATTCTGGAGGTCTTCCATCTGCTGAAATGCAAGTAAAGCAAAGAATTCCCTGGCTAAGAAACTGGTGTACCTTGCATATTTGCTAACAAATAGGCCTGCAGTTCTTCTTGTTAGGATTCACACACTGCTTCTACAGGCTTGGCCACCAAAAACCATATGCGGGAGATACATCTGTGCAAGAGATCTTAACCAATTCACTGAGGGTAAAGGCAACTGGTTTTTAAATTGAAGAGGTTAATATGAAACAGCTGTTGACAGTCTTCATCCTTGGCCAGCCAAGAAATGGGTGAATATGGGTGAATATGACCAGCTGCTTTACTGAAGGGTGGGAGATCCAATGCCTCATGGCACATGTTACAGCCAGGACAAAGCCATTAGGAGCCACAGTTACCTTTCCCACCTTGCAGCACTTCTCCATCAGGCTGCTATTCCTGCTGCACACGTCTCTGTAAGGCAGCAGCTCTCACCGAGGTTTGTGACAGCTTCCCTTCCTCTTACAGCTTGTTTACACAATGAGATACCAACATGTCAGGAAAAAACAGTGCAAAGCCAATGGCTACATACATGCAGCAAACAAAAACTTCGTGCTAGTGAAGCAGCTGTGTGACACACAGGCATTTAGGGTGCAACACAGCTCCATCAGACCTAGTGCTGAGACATTCAGCAAACAGGATGAGGACAGACATCACGGATGATGTTTGTCAACAGCTTCAGTGGCCCTGTAAAACTACTCCAGACACAGATGTTCAAAAGAAACTATAAAATATCCATCAGTATACTCCAGGCTGGGACATTTATTTCTTTCCTGAGAGTTTCTTTTCCAGGCTTGTCAAAAGGCACCTCAAGCTGTCTGACCCCTGCCAGAGCATAAAGCTAACAGGCAAAGTCCTCTGGATTCTGTCTCTTTAGAAGTCACCTGGGGAAACCCCAGGACACTCACTTTTCTCTGGGTTTATGCCTCAGAAACAGTTTTGCTGAGACAAAGAAGTTTTGTGCAAATTCACAGCTCTGAAAACCACCAAAATCCTCCAAAACAGTCAGGAAAACAACAACAAAAAAAACCACCCTATTATTATATATTGCTTTTTATGACCAACAATAGTCCAGATTAGAGGAGAATACACTTAAGCAAAATTTAGGCAATGTTTGATGCTTCCTGGAATGGAGAAACCCCACTGCCAGATGACCTGACACACCTTTATTAGCCATTCAAAAGTAACAAAACGACGTGTCCAAACGTCTCTATCATTTCAGAGAACAAATGGTTTCTTTCCAGCCTTCTTCCTTACCCTGGAAAAAGTTTGCTCAATGACAGATTATCAATTATTAACTAAGACTTAAGAACTGATAATGTTCAGATAATAACTGCCCAGGAAGAAAAAAATTACCCCAAGCAAACATTACTTGTAAAGACATCAAGAATAAATCTGAAAATTCATGCACCACAACTAAGTCTCCTGCCACAGAGATTTTTTTTCAATTAAAAAAAAAAAAAAATCAAGGAAAAAACCCTGTAAATTCTTTAACTCTTGCCTGAGAAGCCCCTTAAGCACATAGCCCTATGCTGAAATACAGATACTGTTTGAATAGCTGGATTTCAGCATGTGCTAACCTACTTTGCGGAAACAGTGCCCAGATAACTTATAAAAGTTTTATACTGTATTATATAAACAACCGTCTAACATAAAAGTTATGTACTTCACTAGACACCCAGGCTTCCTATGTTTAGCCCTCAAAGAGATACCTGCATCTGTTTAAGAAACATTAGCATACACTGAACTTGCCAACGATTTACAAAATCTGCGAGTTATTTGTACCCCATGTGGTCACATACTTTTAGTCTGAGGTTTAAGGAAAAGAAACAAGGAGGGACATGTAGCACAATGTAAACTTGTTCAGGAACTTTCTCTTATATCAGCATAGAAAAGAGTCAAAAACAACCTTCAAAGAAATTGAAGGGGTCAACTAAAGGCCATTCTACCGTTGGCAGGAATAACAGGC
Organism: Parus major; assembly: GCF_001522545.3. Taxonomy (NCBI): domain Eukaryota; kingdom Metazoa; phylum Chordata; class Aves; order Passeriformes; family Paridae; genus Parus; species Parus major. The sequence goes on from NC_031769.1 coordinate 91,867,879, forward strand.
AGCAGGCCTGAAAACGAAAGAAATGTCTTAAAAGTCCTGTCCAATTTTCTATTCAGCCAGTTCACCTGGTTTTCAAGCTCCCATTAATCATTCCTCAACACTACTGCTTGCTTAAAAAACCCCAGAAATCAAAAGTTAACCTAGGCCATGTGGGCAAGTGTACCATCAGTCATTGAAAGAACACTTTGATCCAATGCCACCACTCCCAAGAAAAGCTTGCAACACTTGGCAGAAATGCAACGTTAGACTTATGCTTTGAATGTTGAGCCTGAAAAAGCAGGAATCCTGCCCCAAAAAGGCACTTAAAGAGCAGAAAAACAAGTTTAAGAATTACTGATTTAATTAATAATTTCTATTTGAATAAACTAGTATTTCAATGAACTCCCAATGTGCTTAGCAACATATTTCCTGATTCTTTTTAACCTACCAGCATGGTTACCTCATGAGCTCTAACAGCTTGCCACCAAGTGTAAAAAACTGCAATATGGGGAGGCAAGCAAGGTGATTTCCACCCAGTCCTGTGCAGCCAGGGAGATTACGGAGTTCTTGCTACTCACCACCTGCTTTAAAAAGAAGTATCTTTCTTTATTATCTTTTTTTCCACTGCGTTACCAAGCACTTCCTCCTGGATTAACTCCTCCCTATAAAACCTCTCTAATAAAGGTCTAATCCATAAGACTGTGGTCTCTCCACAAAATATGTCCACAAAAAGTCAGGCAGTTCACCCCAGGTCAGATGAGTGGCAGGAAAGAAGATACGCTATCCAAACCTGAACAAATAAAAGTCAATCATCATTTCTTCTTTGGGATTGAAAACGAAGCCTTTCTGGAGGTACGGCCATCCTCAGCAAATGCAGCTGTCACTTAGATGTACTTAAAAGGGCTGATTTTACTCTGAGGGATTCAAATGCAAGTCATTTGCTCTTATTACTACAGTGAGCAATTTGCTAGGAACTAGAAGCACGGGAGACATTTATAATAAAATCAACTTGACTGAAATTCTACTTGGTATGCTTCTTTTAGCACTCTGGCTACTTGGTTGTGCAAATTAAAGATTTAAACAATATAGCACATATAAGAAAAACTTACTTTAGGAGTCTAAAATGGCTATACAGAACATGTAAGAATCATACACTTTCCAAAATAAACTGCAACAATTATACACTGGAGCTCTTCACAGGAGCTCCCTAGTTTGCTTAGCTTTCTATGCATTCTGTATAGGTATATGCAGTAGGATTTTGCTATTTGTTAGCCTATATTTGCACCCATTTCTCCCTTCAAAACAACGTGAAAATGGGGCCCAGAGTGGAAGAATGCCAGTGCAACATCCAGGAGCTGCAGAAATGAGGAGCCTGCTGTCCCAACAGCCTATCCTTCCCCTACCACCTTCTCCATCTCTCCCTGACACCCCAAAGCCTGCCAGGCTGAAAATGTTCTCAGCCCTACTTGTTTCACTCTGTTCTTGCAGCTTTCAAATAGCAGACACTGGGTGCTACTGTAAAGAATATGAAAAATAACAGGAAGCAGGATAGAAAGAAAAAAAATACTTTTTTTCTCAGTACTTAAGTTTTTTCAACTGAATTCAGATTTTTGAACTAAATTAAAACATATAAATCCGATTTTCACTAAAAGACTTCTCTCGAAGACTAAGACCTCTTCTATTATAAAAAAGGAACAAATTAATTCAGAAAATAATCATAATTAAACAATACTTACTCATATCAGTGCTTTTGCTGCCACACACTCAGTAACCTAAAGTTACAAGAAATAAACATTTTAATAAACCCATTGGACAGCCAACATATAACCTTCCTCCTCCACAGAAATCACAGAACTACTAATTCACAAATTCAACTAAGCCCCTAAGTGCAGTAGCAGAACTAATTAAAAAATCAGGCATTTCCTTCCTGACACATCAGCTTTAGGTGCAAGGTGAGGCTGCTGGAAGGCAGCACAAGCCTGGGATTTGCTGCAGATTGATGCCTGTAAGCTGTGTGGCTCTAAGAACTTTGGATGGAAACCTTAATTGTAGATTAAACATGTTCAGGGTAACTACATTAGAAAGACTAAAGATCTCAAAAGAAGAAAGAGCAAGGGGAAACATCCACAATTGCTGTGGATTGTTTCTGGATTTTTTTCACTACTGATGGCAATGAAATTAATTTAAGTTACTATCATTTAACTATTAAGCATTATAATAATAGAATCATTTACATTGGAAAAGATCTTTAAATTCATCCAGTCCAACTGTCAATCCAGCATTGCCAAGTCCACAACTAAACCAAGTCCCCATGTTCCATATCCACACCTCTCTTAAAGAGCTCAGGGGATGGTGACTTCACCACCTCCCTGGCCAGCCTGTTCCAATACCTGACCAGTTTTTCAATGTAGAAATTTTTCCCAATATTCAATTCAAACCTCCCCTGACACAACTTGAGGTCATTTTCTCTTGTCCCTTGGGAGAAGAGACTAGCTCCCACCTTGCCACAACCTCCATTCAGGTAGTACTAGAGAGCAATGAGCTCCCCACTAAGCTTTGTCTTCTCCAGGATAAACACCCCCAGCTCCCTCAGCTGCTCCTCATTAGACTTGTGCTTCTTCCCCATCTCTGGACATGATCCAGCAGCTCAATGTCCTTCTTGTGCTCAGTTTTGGGCCCCTCACAACAGCCTTTGTGGCTGGTGTGGCCTCACCAGTGCCAAGCACAGGGGGATGATCGCTGCCCCAGTCCTGCAAATTGTGATAGAGCCTGTTTGCCAAGAAAGGTTGGATGATACCACAATCAACTCACTAGGTTTGAGAGGAGCCTCATTCTTTGACATACAAGAAAAGTGACTGGTCCATTTACAAAATATTCCTTCCTCACAGTGAAGTCAAAGCGATCCAATAAAGTTTATGAGGAACTTTCTTCATAAACAGAATAGAAAGGTTTATATCTTTATCCCGAAGAGTAGGAGAAAAATCACCAGCATAGTTAATTACAAAAGGGAAAAAGTATTCCAGGGTAACCAAGGATTTGGAATGAATGCTATTTCAGAGCCAAGGAATAAGAATTACCAAACACAGATGGACGTCAACCTCTGCACAAGCCTGACACTTCCAAGAAAATCTGTCTGTCAAGAAAAGCCTTGGATAGCCTCTGAAAACTTAAGCAACAAAATCACTTTATTTTCTCAGCAAATGGCACATATTTTCAGAAAGAATAAAAAAACCCAAACCAAACACCCCCCAACCACAAACCTTGAACCAAAAAACCACCAGTATTTAATACAGCATCGCTCACTGAACCCCTAATACATCAATCAACATTTTATAGAGCAATTTTTAAAGCCAATGATTAGTTGATGAAACATGGAGCAATACTGAAAGGAATAAGATGAATGTGTCTCTACAAAACAGACCATGAAATTCTGCTTGTAGATAGGGCCAGGAACTTATAGACAAGGAAGTAACCGAAGAAACTATCAATTCTGGAATATGTTACTAATTGACACAGACTTCTACTCAGCCAAGGCCATGTAAAATTCCTGAACTTAGAGAAAAAGACCAAAGACTTAACAGAATTATGAATAGTTTTTTTTTTTTTCTCTTACATAACAAAAGCAGGGGTACATATTAGAGAGGGGCATAGAGTAGGTGATTCAGGAAGTCTGTATCTTCTGAGTACCTCCTGAGTACCTTCTGAGCCAATGGGGAAAGGAAGAGGGAACTTAGGACAGAAAGATGGCTGTGCCCCCCAATAATTTGAGAGATGCCAGAAGAATGACCCATGGCCTCTCCCCTTATTTAAATAAAGTTACTGGACTCCTCTATCTCCTTTCTGGACATAAACCTCTGGCATTGTGAACTTTTCCACACACTATCTTTTCCTTCTATCTTACAAATAATTTGACCACATCCTTCTCTCTTAACTTTTATTGCTGGCTGCCTATTTTATTTGAATTTTGTCAAATTCATGTGAATCCTACTTTGAATTCCAAGAAATTCTTTAATTGTGACTTATAGAAACACTTTACTCTGATTAAAATTTTAAATTTTTATGGTACACTAACACTTAAAGTCACTAATATAATTGTGTTTTCTGTATGGCATAAATTCATTGGAACTTTGAGAAAACATTTCTATTATCAAAGACATTCATGTGATATTTAAAAAACCTAAAGTAATGGCTAATAATGTAGCAAAAACTATGAAAAAGACAGTAGAGCACATAACATAGATGTCTTTCCCACATAGCTCAGAAATACTTCACTGAATTTAGGTTTGGATTTTTAAGGAATGCTAAGTGTCAGTGGATTTATTATGTATAAACGAGGAGAGGCTGGTTCTCAAAACTAACAACTTGTCGGATTTGTGAATGAACTGCTAAAGACAAGATAAAGTAGATGAGGAATGGCAGTACTCTAAGTAGTAAATCTCATGATGGGGAGCATTCACAGCAAACCACTCAAAGCTCATTTTTCTGCCATTCACAGCCTTCAGCTTGTACCAGCAAATATTAGAGGCACAAGAGAGTTTGCAGAGAGATAACAGGCAATAAGGGTTTGGGGTTTTACATGGCACATCTTTACCAGGTTTATTTTACTCTTTCAGAAAACATGAGTGGAGGAGTTACTAAGTGAATTTCAGCTCATTATGGAATGCTTATCTTGGGTTTGTTCAGAGAGGTATTCAAAGACTTTGCAGAAGCCCATAAAATGCCTGATGGCCACCTCAGAGACCAGCCTTTCCCCACTGAACTCTGTAAGGGTGTTTGTTGGGACAAGGCACAAGAGCTGAGCTAAACAACACAGAGAATGCATTTAGACCAGCGCAGAGCAAATCTCCAAGTCCCAGGTAGCAGGGAAGGGGCAAAGCATAAAGCAGCAGCAAGACCAGCAGGCCTGAACAGGCTGCCTGCAAGGCACAGTCCTTGCTGCCCAGTCTCCTCTGCTCCCAAGGGGCAGCAAGAGCTGGTGCCTGCCCTGCTCCTCACTCAGTCCCAACACACTTCTGTGGTTCAGGGACTTTCACAGGCAGCCACCCCAGCCTGCTGAACTGGTGTCACCATACACACAAGGCTGGAGTTCAAATGGTAAACCTGGTAGAAACTCCAGAGCCAATTTCTCCATATCAGCTGGAGCACAGGCCATTTTTCTCTCCTTTGCCTTTCTTAGCCCAGGCTCCTGGAGCTGGATTCCTAGGCTGTGCTCATTTCTTCCAGTCAATCTTTAGACTCTCTGTGACTAAAGAGAAAAGAAGACTGAGGCATCAGGCCTGCCAGTGCATGAATGGAACTGGGAGGACATCCCCAACCTATGTTTTAGCTTGTGTTAAGGATGTGAGGCTTTCATGTCCTATAACTACTCTTCCTTGCTTTTGGATTGCTCCCTCTTACATCCTTGTCTTCTATAGCAATACTTCACTGCCATTTGCCTGGACTAAGGCATTACTGCTGCAGAAGAAATTTCATTATTGTAAGACAAATCTTTTGTCACCCAAGTTAAAGATTAACCTGAGGAATAAAAAACATTTATATTGTAATTCATCACAGCATAAATTCTTCTATAAAGTTGTAATATTGCTATCGTGTCATTTCTATAGCAAGCTTTATTTAACTTTGGTGTATGTTTCCTTTTGCCCAAAAACACCCCAACTGTAGTGCTGCATATAATTTTGCACCTTGTCAATGCCAAAAAACCAAAAACTATGTAAATTAGTCTAAGCTTTTTGTTCTGTTGCTTTATTTCAGCTTCAAAACAGGAGATTAAAGTTTTGGTGAGCAATACCGCCAGGCACATAATCCTCCAAAGCCCTGGATCCGTTGCTCCTGCTCCTACTCCTATGATACACTGAGCCTTCTGTGCTATGGATCAAACCTTCAAACTCTTTACAGAACAGGCATCCAAAGAGTGCACTTGCCTAAATCCACAAGATGTTATGTTCTCAATAAGGAGGAAAGAGGTAACAGAATTCCAGACCCTCCAGAGAGAAGCAGCAGCACCCTCTGAGAGCCAAAGCCCTTTAAGCAGGAGGTGCTTTGTAGAATTCTCACATAAACCCTATTCCTGGAGAGCACTTGGCTGCCTTAACCTTGAAGTAACTTGCATACACTTTCAACTTTTGGCTATGCACCCATAGCATTTCTTTCTTTATAAATGTGTCTGTGTCTTAAGGAAAGTATTTATGCATGTAATGCTTTCCTCTGGAGGAAATAACTCTAGGTTAGATAAACAATTAATGGGATGTTGTGGTTACAAGTACTGTACCAGTCACGTCAGAATATATGATGTAACTCTTTAGTTATGCTTTCCAGATACTAAAGTACAGTATACCAGCATCTAAAAAACAACTTGAAAACATCAGTCTGCAATATTGCTCTATAACTATTACTTGTTGAATGGAGGTCGGAAGAGGAGTGAAAAAAATCACTGTATTTTCCCCAAATATCTTGGAACCATTTAAAGCTAGTTTATAAGAGTCGTTTCTCTTCTGTGCAGGTTTTAAACCCTCCAGTGCTGTAGCTTTTCAAACCATTTCACAGACCTATGACCAATTTCTAAGCTCTCCACCACCGTCAGTTACGCAGCACATGGACAGGATGCTAAGCAACCCTGATTTTGTGTTCTGCAAAACCGCAATGCTTTGTACCTTTACCAAGTGCTTTACAAACTGATTAACTACTTTGAATTGCAGGCTATATTTTACATATAGCACATACAGAAAATTCCAGTCTCAATGTATTCTTAGTCCCGGCTGTCATGTGTGTGCACACATTTGGGACCCAAGCACATAAAAGCATGTATTTTCCAAAGACAAGCAGTCTTCTCTGAAAAAGCAGCACTTTTCACAGCAGCTCATCACCAGAGCCAAGGATGGGAAACAGCACTGCTGCTCCAGCAAAAACCACCAACCAACCTGTGAAGGTGGGATGAACAGCCACAGTGGGAGAGCAGAAACTCCTTGTGTTAGGAGAGAGCACCCACACTCATTTTGTTCAAACACATCATGTTTTCTGCATTCATCTTTACCTCTCTCCCTGCAGGGCTGAACAAGCCAGCCCTGCCATAGGACACAATAACCTCCCACTCTCTCAAGAGCTCTGACAATTTAAGCACACTGTAAATAATTTATGCCATAGATAGTTGTTGCCCATAAGCAATCAGCTCTTCCTATTGCTTCGGAGTTGACAGCATTTCTGCTGAAGTATTCTAAGCAGTTATTACAATCCAGCCTCTCAACTGAATAAATACAACTTGATTATGTTAATAATGAGAAAGTGCTGTCCTCCTTGGGAAGCTTTTCCCTAAAGAGCTCGTGCAAGGTTGAAGGTGAGCTTTGGCTGAGCCCAGAGTGCTGGAGAATACATGGCTAGGAGGAGGCAGGGGACCTGCAGGAAGGTCTGGGCTGCAGCCCAGCCCAGGCACTTGGAGCAGTCGAGGAGCAGCACCCCAAACCCTGGCAGCAGAGACAAGCTGGTTGTTGACACCTTGGTGAGATGCTTGCCACTCATCAGATCCATGGAAATAGGAGAGGACTCAGCCAGCCCATCTCAGATCCTGGAAGCTGCTACACACAGTTTCTTTCCTCCAGTAACTAACAGGACTCCTCTCTTCCTGCAACAGCCAGCATTATCAAGCAGTTGTGGTACGGGTTTCTGTGGCTGCAATACTTGCCAGTAAATAGTATCCTGACAACTGAAAACAGAGAGGAAATTTTATCTTACTAGGAAAAAAAACCAAAAAAAAAAACCCCAAAAAAACCAAAAACCCAAAACAAAACAACAACAAAAAACCCCAAGTAAAACCCTATTTCATGGAACCAGATAAGGAGCTCCAGATACCAAGGATTATGACATCACTTCAAAATACGGAACTGCCTCTGACATTCTCCTTTGTAACTGCACACAAGTCATTTATGCCTGTGCCACAAGTCTCACCTATGGCATAGAGGCATAGACACTCACATTTTCTCATCTCATAATGGTTTATGCAGTCCCAAGGCACAATTGATGTTTTCCAGTCCCATCTTCTATTATCAGCCAAGCCCTGATGCCTGAATTCTCCCCAGCCAGCACATTCCTGAGCAAGTCATTCAACCTTTGTGTCTTTGTTTACCTCCCAACAATACCCTGCACTGACTGATTTGATAAGGAAGTAGCAACAGCCATATCACACACTGGGAGGGTGGGATTCCTCTGCAAAATGGAGCGGGGAAATCACCTATCATGTAAAGGTAAAAGGGGGTAGCTCACACTACTTTGGATAATGCCATCACTTAGAGCTGACACTACAAAATTCATAAACACATTACTTTCACTTTACAAATTTATTGTCCAATGACTAAAGCATCTTGGAACTAGAGCAATGCTATCATTTTCAGTCCTGTTGTTTTAATGTTGTATAAAAATTGTCCTAATACTGACAAAACTAACTACAAATTAACTGCTCAGTGTGAGCCACATTTTAAATGTGAAGACAGAGGTCATTATAAAGCAAATACAAGTTTATCTTCATCTGCTGAGTTTCACATGCATTCCAAAAGAAGCATTTAACAGTGAGGCATCTGCAATGATGCAGAGTGAAAAGCTGTACAAATACACTTTTTTTTTCCTAAAAAAAATCCCTCAAGATCTATTGATGAACAAATAAATAAGTAGTGATTCTCACTACAAAGCTAAGAATAGAGAAATCCTTCCTTGAAATAGGGTTTTTCTAAGAGCACTACCAACATCCATGTTCCAAAGTGATGGAAAAGAGGGACCTAACTGCCAAACAAAGAGTATATTCACTTGGCTTAACATGCCAGCAAGTGAAAGGTAGAAAACCAGGAGCCAAGCCAGAAATATGAAAACAAAGCAAAGCATAAACAGAGACTTGCTTTCAGCTCAGTTCCCTGACAGTGAGACTATCACTGTCCACCTTACTGACACATTTTGCCTCCTTGTTGGGGAAAAATTGCTCACATTACCAAACATGTTTTGATTCCTCATCGTTACGAAATTATTAGTTGTTTCTTCGTTTTGAAGTTACAATCACAGAATTTACATTCCTCTAGGAAAATGACACCAGCTAAGAAAGCAGCAGGTCAGTTTTAAACAATAGCAGATTAAAAAAAAAAAAAAAAAAAGTAGGAAAGTTCATGTTCCTTAGTGATCTGAACGTCCTGTTCTTGCTGCCTGGTGTTATTCACCGGCACACGTCACTTCCTTGCCGTCCACTCGCTGCTGTGACGTGGGCACTGCTTCTGCACCCCACTGCCAGGAGAGGTGGGACAAACCAGGAGCAGATAGGATTTGGGGTGTTATTTCATCCTGCTCTTTAATGTAAACATGCTGCTGGCTGGTCTCTGGGACCCAGACTCACTGTACTAACACAGCCCACATCAACTTTTGAACAAACATCTTTATCCCATCAAAGTAATGTAATGCAAAAACACCCCATGCACACACACACACACCATAAATGCAAGGCAGTAACTCTACAAAACGCAATCTTATAAGAGAAATGTGACATGGAACACCCCCATTTCATGGGATGGCTGTCATGTGCAAGTGTCCAGTGTTCAGAATCAGCGTTGGCCTTCAAATCCAGGGAAAACCCATTCAATTCCTCACTGGTATAGCTTGGCTTTATAATCACAAGCATATGGAATTGCTTTTGTAGGACAATTTTTCTGCAAAGCTGTGGTAAAAAAAGCCTTAAAATCTTTATTACTTCATTGCAGTAAACTCAGGAAAATGCTATTAAAAGCAAGAGATACAGAACACAAGGTCTGCCAGGAAGGTGACTGGTTAAACAGATATTCATATGAATTAGAAAAGGCAAAGCCTTAGGAAACAGTTGCAACAGCATCATATTCCTTTCAGAGAGCATCATCCAACCTCTAGCCAAGTCAGACAAATGCACATTTCAATGGTAAAAAAAAAAAAAAAATAAGTACTGTACTTCTTCTCCCTGTGCAGATAAAATAGTTATAGGCATAGACCATACAATGTGCTCTCCTGGAAAATTTTGTTTTGCCTGTTCCTACACATGGCACACATGGTTGCTTTCCTAGTACCCTCCTGTCCCTCTCTGGAACCCAATGAGAGGATTTCCGAGTGCCTGTCAACGTAAAATCCTTTTGGATAACTGCAATCATCCTTCCTGTTTTCAACCCTGCCTAAAAGGAAACAACCCACTGCTATCTCCCAGACATTAGAGACAACCTCCTCCATCTTCTATAACCACTTTGTTGTTGTTCTCTTTTATTATTTCCTCATCTTTGTTAAGTTTTCTACTCTAGAAGCATGCACTGTTTCAAGACCTACCTATAACTAAATGTGGAGAGAAAAATACCTCAAAACATCATACTTCAACAAGCTGCAAAAACCCTTCAGTTCCAGAGAGCCTTTATCAGATGTAAACAACAGCTACCACACCTCAAGAAAAACAAACATTTCAGCTGCATGTTTCCCCACCGTATCCACTGTGGCAACTCAGTATGATGCTTTCCTGGGCAAAGCCTGGGAAAGTAGAGGAAGCCTGCAGCACGCTCCATGAGTCAGAGTCCAGCTGCCAACGTCAGATTTCGGGATACACACCGCCTTATCACGATACGGCTTGATGGGTCATCATTAAGTCAGCTTCCCTGCCTACACAAAGCAGGGAGCATTACCACTTTTCTAAGGCCAAGGAGAATCTGCTGCTGCTGATTTCATCAGCCATGAAATAATAACTAATCTTTCATGTGATACAGTTTGAGGCTGAAGATGCATGACATGCTTAGCTGTAAGGATAAAAATACATAATTAAATGTAATCACAAGTCCCAAGGTAAAAAAAAAAAAAAAAAGTGCCTCTTTGGATGCTTCAACAGCTTTATCTTATTTCCTAGAAGACACCATACTATGAATACTAAATAAGGACCTACCTAGCTATTAATTTTTTTTCATTATATATCCACTGAGCTAGTCAATGCAATTTCCATTTTTTAATCACTAAAAAATAAAAAAATAAGAAGGAGAAAAATGGAGGGGGGATAAACAACATTTATTATACAGGGAAGGAATGTCATATTCTTGATACAGGAAACATGAAAAGGGGGCATTGGCCTAGTTCTGCTCTTTTCAGTTCTGAAATCCCCATACTTGTGCAACTGTTGGTTAGTGAACATCCTTCCCCCACCCCTGCAGTGGCATTCCTGCCTGATGTGGTCATCCAGCAATATACTGACAAGTCACCATTGTCAACTGACAGTGCAGCCAGGACCAAAATCAAGCACATATATCCCCTCACAATATTTTCCATAGGGGTCATACACTGTAGCACAAATTTAGAATGATACCTTCTGGAAGCAACATGGAATGATACACTAAAGAATTTCTGGGAGGATTTGATGGGCAGGTTAACATAGAACCACTGAGCAGTTTCAGAGACAGAGAACTACACTTACCAATACAGCACATTTAAATCACACTGAGAGATTTTTATTCTAACAATTATAAATGGAGTCTTCATTGTCCATGCAGACATTATACTGCCGTGTCTGGGTTTATGCCAAAACTGGAGCAATAAAACTAATGAACTGTCAAGGCAAAACTTTCCAAGGGAAGTTTAAAGTCCCTGCACTTGGCAGTGTAGGACTTTTTTTTTTTTTTTTTTTCCCTTCTCACTTAGTGTATACTGAAATTCGAAACTTTCATAGTACTCCCTTTTTTTTATTCCCTCCCAATCAACCTCACCCCTTCCAAATCATGTTCCTCAGGAGCATGGCAGCAGAGGATATGCATACGGCTTAGGTGTAGACAAGGAACTAATTATTTTAATTGAGAGCTAAATAACAAAAAGAGCTAAGTAAATCAACAGAAAGATACAGCAGTCTCCACAAAGAGATTCAGAGGAGGAGCTTAACCTGGATTCTCTTAATTACTGTTTGGAGAAGCCCTTGGATCCATACACTGATAACAGAAGGAGCCTCACTGACAAAAATTGAGTAGCTTCACTTACCCATTCTGCTCTAGCCTTCTATCACAAACACATTAATTTTCTTACCTGGTTTTTTTAAATTATCCCAGTCATATGAACGTTGTCAAAAATATCTACAAGTTTTCTAAAATATCTCAGAAGCCAAAGAAACAATAAACAAATAACTGGCAATAAAAAGTGCTGGTTTGCAAGATTTGATTCCACTATGTTGGCTACAAAATCACCACTACAAACAGCCTTTCATGCTACTTCCATACAATCCTCCACAGTAAAAATAATTCAGAAAATTCTGTTTCCCTACAGAATCTTTCATTTTGTTCATCCTCACAAAGAATGCGAATTAATGGAATTCCTTCTCTAATTTTCCATCAGTTACCAGTTATAAAGCAGGTTTTCAGAGGTGTTCTTTGAAGGTATGCTTATAAATGCAGCCATGAAACAAGTTGGTTTTTAAAAGGTCTGGATAGGTTAGCTGCAGAATGCCCTTTGCTTTCACAGAAAATTCTACCCTTGCATTAAAAAGAAAAATTTAAGCCACAAGAAACATGTGGAATTGCTATCAAAATTCTATCCACACATGTTGCCACACCTAGTTAATATCACTGCTTAATTAGTGGCTCTTTGTTTTCTACAGGAAACACTTTAACAGAAAAAGTGATCCTCTCTGTTTGCTCCACTAGGGTACACAGAGTAAATTTAATGCATTTAGCTCTCAAAAATAATATGTCAATAGAAAAAGCAGGACTTAGCCAGCATTCAGAAAGGTAAAGTGACAAACAAGAAAACATTTTATGGTCTTCCTGTGGGGTGAACATTGATAAATTAATGGAACATAGGACATTAAACCATTTGTTCATCATTCATTTATTCCTAAATATGTCTTTCTGAGGACACAGATTCACTGTCTTCCCGGCAGTTCTCTTCCTTTGAGATATTCCAGATTTAAAACAAAATGAGAGACATGTACTAATTTTCTAAGTCAGGTTTAAAAACAACACTTTTGTATCCAGCTTTAAAAGCTTTAAAAGATGAACTTTTCTGACCCGGGGAATGCCACAACAATTTGCCATCACAGAAAACAGGATGTGGCCAGTAGTGTTAATGGGACTACACACCACTGGACACTAGAACAGACATGAGGCCAGACATGTTCTCTTATTTGGTTAGTTTGGTTTTTTTGTAAACTTAGTATTGTGTGACAGCCTCAATCCATGTTCTCATTTCCACTCCTGTGCCAATAAATCCCAACCTGATCAGGCCACGTTAGCCCTAGCAGTAACGGAGCTGCTGGACACTCAGTGTTACTGCTGGAATTTTTAGTTGTTTTCCCAGTTTGCTGTGATGAGCAACACTTCTGTTTCCCCCTTGCCTGCCAGGTTGGCCTCCTGCCCCCACATTAATCTGCAGCCCTGGTGTGTGACAGCACAAGGCAGGCTTAGCTAAGCTCTCTCCAGTTTTGCTTCTGTGCTGCAACTCACCTCGCAGCTCTTTCCACGGGAAGCCGGCAGCATCATCCTGGTGCTCTGCAGCTCCAGCTTGTCCCTTCAGAGAGCACCACTGCAGAGCAGGGACAGGAGACAAGGGCCACACAGCAGTGGTCAAGGACAGAAGGAGCAAGTTTCCTGGTTCCATTTTTACCTTCCACATCATCCACGGAATCAAAGCAGTTAAAATAAAAAGCCACTGTCTCTTATCCTGCCATAAGCACAAAGAGGCAGGTACACCCGCACTCACACTGAGGGGACATACCTCAGGAATCATTCCTATGGGGTTGATTTGCTCACGTATGGTTACATTTGAAGGATAAAAGAAAGTTTGCCATTACTTCAGTTTGGAACTGGCTACCACTTCTACCAAACTGCATCAAGCATGACCTGCAGCTTGCGCCTCTTAAAAACTATGCAAGACAGACAAGAAATACTGAGAAAGACAACAAATGCTTTTTTCTCACAGTTAAAATGGCATCAAAAGATCAAATCACTCTAGGAGGCTTCAAGAGAAGGAATGTACAGGCCATTCCAAGTCTAGTCTCGGAAAGTCATTTTTCCAAAACAAAGGAAAGCAAACAAGCAACAGCTTCTCCACTGGACTGCAGTCCTGTAAAGGCAGAGGCCAGGAAAAAGTAGCCAAGAATCCTGCACGCAAATCACTGCATGCTCTTTTTTTCAGCAAGGGTTTAGAGGGCTCAGGGGTTTTTGATGGATTTTGGGGTTTTTCAGTATCTGGCAATTCTAATCCAAATCCTCTGGAAAGTGGGATGAGGTACTGAAACATCGTTTGCTGGGATGTCATATTTGAGACGTAAGTAAAATTGCTGAAGAAGAAAATAATATCTGGCACTTGGGTGCAAAGGAAAAGCAAACAAAAGGAACATAGGAACAAACACCAATTTGAAGAGAATCAACAGCTCCAGAATGTCCTCTGCATGCAGCACCCTGGTAGATCATGTTCAGTCACAGAATGAAGTATCTTTGCTGAGATGCCTCTCCCACCCTGCATGCAGAACCCTGGACCAACACTCTCTCCATTTCTTCTCCATCACTGTGGTCAGCATAAACATCCTTGGTAACATGCACATTTCTAACAGCCCAGCTCACTTGGCTGAGCAGGGACAAGAAGTTACCAGACATTCTGATGATCTGAAACATCCACAGCTACCCCTGTTCTCCAGAAGACTGTGCCATTGTGGTTGTTAGTGTCACCTCAGGCAATAGCAAAGCTCAAGGAGTATTTTTTGTTGCTGATGACATCAGCCAGAAAAGTTCATACAAGGAAAAATGCTTTGGATTCCAGACATTTTGAGGTTTTACTGAGCAGCTTTGGCCATTTTAATAGCTAGTCATTAAACTTGTCCCTTTTTTATATCACAAGCCAAATAGCACCACAAGCAGTTCACATTTCATTATCTCCACTCAAGCAGCACCTACAAACTGTTTTAGCAGTAAGAGTCCACTGTCCTGCTTGAATACAGACATTGCTCTACCCAAAAAATTTTCAATATTTAAGACCAGACATCACAGTGCAGCAAACAGCAGTAGGAAAGAAGGGAGGGAAGATGGGAATAAATCTACATTTTTACAGAGAACTGCATCGAGAGGCTAGAAAAATAATTAAGAGTTCTCAGGGGAAGGGAGAAAGACTGGAGCTCCATGAAATAAGGCATTCAGTGGCTATATCACATTTACCATGGAATATTACCCTTCCCAGGATATTGTGTTTAAGCAAATATTCAGTGAATACAAAATAGGATCCCCTGGCTAGTGTAATAAAGTAAATTCACAGCTGGACTTTTAAAAACTGCCAAGATACTAAATCAGAGCAAAGCAAGTCACCAGTTCAGAGGCTCCTTTTTGAGAGGCCTGTTACCAGCACTGTAACAAGAAATTCCTGTGTAAGTAGAGGAAGACAAGCTTATGTTATTTCCTGAACTGTCTTCAATGCTCCTGTGATACGCTCCCCGGTTGCTACCTAGTTCAGCTGGGTTTTGGTGATGGATTAGACAACACTTTATTCTGTACATCTTTGATTTAAGAGCATTTGCCTTTGGTGTTTAGAAGAATTGTTTTTAGAAAGAAAGGGAAGATTTCTAGTATCACGGTTGGGATAAGCCATTGGGAGACAGCTGATGAGAGGCATTTATCTCAGAGGGAAAAGCACACCTCCTTCCTCCAGCACTTGGTGGGACTCCAGCCATGCCTGGACCACAGAAGAGGCATCGATGCTGGCCACAGGAAGGGGACTGCTAAAGCACTTGCTTCATTTCCCAAATTTACTGCAGCAGGATTGTATCAAAGGTCTCCACTTAATATGGTCAAGGAGAGCCTTGCAACTCAAGAGACCTGTAATTTAAGAAACCTGCTCTTGACCAAATCCACAGTCATTCACAGCTGCTCTACACCTCTGAAGATTTCTCCCAACAGCTCCTTTTCCTGAGAGAGGAACAGCAGCACTGGACACTTTAAAGATCACAAGGAGGTAGAAAAGGTGCCTAGCAGACACCACAAAACATCTGCTAAATACACTGCCACAGCCCACAGCAGGCAACCCCATAAACCATTACAGGCTTCAGAAGACAACCAGAAGCTACAATTACAGCATGTCACAGCAGCACAGATGGAGAGATCAACAGCACCACCGAGAACCACACACTTGTGGAAACCCATCACAGTAAGAACACCCTGCATGCCAGTGGGATGCACCATTCAGGAAAAAGGATGGTTGTCACCCGAGGCAGTGCCAAGCCACTCTCCACTCCACAAACATGAAAGCAAAGTGCAAATAAGCAAGGTGAAAAATAACTTTGCATAGTGTGAGCCATCTAAAAAGATTTAGGCATTTAGCCTAAGCTGAAGCCTAGGTGATCCCTTTGGTCCTTCTCCAGTCACAGAGGGGGGTTCACCTTCCTATTCCAGAGGGGTTCTTCAATTACTTAACTAGCTAAAATAAAATTGCTTTCAGCCTGCTAAATGTGCAGCAGATTCTGTCTTGCCCAGAAGACTAGGGATGAATGGAGATGTGGCCTCATTTAAGATGGAGATGTAAGGTTAAAACACCATCTGAAGAACTTAGGTCCAGAGCTCACTCCTCAGCTGGTACCACATCTCAGCAGCTTGGCAGCACATGTGATGAGCTGACCACCACACAAGAGCAGGTGGGTTACCCAGGACTCCTCACAGCTTAAGAGCAGGCATGTAGGCAAACACCAGCTGTAACAAATATGTCAGATATTGGAACTCCAGCAATCCAAGCAATTGTTTGTGTAACCCCAGCTAACATTTTTAACCTCTTTAGCTATGCCTGCTTTGATGTAGTGAGTACTTCTAAAAGGTGAAGGATTTTTAAAGCATTGCATCCAGTAGACAGCTGTTCAAGACCCCTCTGACAAAAGAAGTAAAAAACGGGTCCACCTTTAAAACCACACTTATAATTAGAATTTTAGCCAATACCAAGCTGTCACTGAAACTGCTGATGTGATGCAATTACCCAGACAACAGCCCTCTTTCCATTTCCATCCTAAATAAAATTTACGTCAGACCAAACTACTCCTGCTTCAATCTAACATAATCAATGCAGAAATCTGAGTTTAGCATAAAGATAAACCTCAGCACAGCTACTCTTATGGCTACCCACTGATGTCTATGAATTGAAACAACTCCACAGCTGTGGATGAGCTCTACATTTATGTCTCAGTATCCGTTCAAACACTCTCTGAAAATACACACTTCCCGAGTTGCTAGTGTCAGTCATTTTAACCTCAATAATCCTAACCACTATCACTGCACATGTTCTGCAGAATTTTGCCATATTGCAATTATTCCTTGGAGAGGGAAAAGAAAAAAAAATAAAAGCCACAAATGAGTTCTGGGCCTCTTCAGGTTACTTCTCCCTTTGCCGGGGCCTGATCCTCACAGCACAGCAGGGCATCCCCAGCATGGACTCACATTTCTATTCTGTTCAGCAGGCAAGGCAGACACACAGATCTTGTTGAGACTGGGGTTTACAGAGTGATGCTGGGCAATTGTTTTCCTTGGCTCTGCAGCCCTCTGATCTCCTAGTTTAAAAACCTTCCATTCCCTATAACCTCATTTTTAATTGCAAATTGCACAACCGTTTATTTGTGCATTCTTCATACACATAGAAAAGCCTCTGCCAAAACAAGTACTCCTAAAAAAAGCAGCTGGGTTAACTGAGGCAGACTGCAAGATCTTTGAGAAATGAGGCTCATTAAGTACTTAACACTAGCGCAGTGTAAGCCCTTCATTCAAAACTCAGAGCACAGATTTCCATTACTGACTGAAATAAAAGATCCAAGAGACAGGAAAGGGGAGGGAGGAAATGCATTTGAGCGTTTCCATCTGCTTTTTCCTTCTTGGCACCATGAAGCCCGCTAGCTATAGCTAACAAGCTATTACACCACACTTTGATTTGATACCTGGCTTCTGTCTGCACTAACAGGTATAACTGCCCTGCAGCAGCTGAGTCTGCTCAGCTTACTCACTGGCTGTCACTCCGCTCATCACAGCGGCTCACCCAGGAAAGCACAGCAGACCACAGTAATGGGCAGCTGATCTCTACCTGGAAAGCCTTTTCCCCTCCTCTTCTCCAGTGAAATATGAAAAGCCACTACAAAGAGCTTGGTGTCTCGCCTACAGCTAGCATAATAAATGATAAAGGAAATTCCAGGGCAGAGAGGAGGTTTTAAGTTATTGCTATGGGTTTATTCCTTCAAAACATCCATAAGTCTTTGCTGCTCGCTCTCTCTCTGTTAAGGGTGGGACATTAAAAGGAATCAGCTGTGGTGGTTTTCTTTCTTAAACACAAGTAAGAGAAAAGCTGCAAAAGCCAAGTGTGCCAAAAAATCAGGTCTCTCCTTAGCAATCATACAACCATCCACATTTCCATAAAATACTTTGTCAAAGGAAAGATGCTTTAACAAAGGGAACATAAACCTGAGTGTAATGCCTTGCTTGAAGCAACAGAGCACTCAGAAAATTAAAAGCAGAAAGGGGATAGTTCTTCAGAGAAGAAAACGTAACAACAGTGGTATCAAGTTTTCAAGGGATCTCCACAAAGGAAAACAAACTGAGTGAAGCATTTCCTTCACTGAAAAAATAAAACTATCACAGAGCCCAGGGAATTTGGTTTAAGTCACTCAGCTTAGCAATAAAATTATGATAGTATATGACTTCTCAAAGTTACTAGAAAACTTTTCAAATACGTTTTAAACACCAATGACTTTCTAAATGGAAACTACTTAACTTCTAGAGAAAGGATTATAACACATATCCCTTTGTATAAGGGAAGTTTCCAGGGCGAGTCAAACTTTGATCCTGTCTTACATGTGGCAAGTCCTAACTAGACAATCTTTTCGTACAAGATCAAGAATCAAGGTCAGTCAGTTTATTCACTACACACCCAGACAACTGAGAAGTGTAAAGAAATTAATCACTTGAAGACCACTCAGCGTGGTCTTTCATTGCTGTCATTTGACATGGTCATTCAACATTCTCATTCCACAGCAAAGGCCATCCTGACCATGTAAGTAGTGTCTTCTTTCTACAGAAGTATGCAGAGACATAATCTCTATCCTAGACCTTTTGTGTGACAGGAATCAATCCCAAAATTAAACTGGGTATAAAAAGTTTAAAAGCCTCCAGTTTCTCTCTAAATTTATATAGCTCATATCCACTATTTAACTATTAAAGAGTTATATTAGCTGTTCTTTAAAAACTGCAACATTGTTTAAAAGCTAGTTTATGAGCAAAGATACCTGTTTTTCAGCCTCATCTATCAAAACTAGATAAATACTGAGATTAGGGATAGTTCCCAAATCCTAGCACACCTTCCTAAAGTCTATTTCAAATCTGTATCCAGCTCCATTGAACTATATACTAATGTCACCAGTCAGTATCTTCAAAATTTTTAGTTGCAAGGATCTGACCCACCCCCTAACAGACCCACACTTTCCTAAGCAGCATCCTT
The DNA here is from genome assembly GCF_001522545.3 of Parus major. Classification (NCBI taxonomy): domain Eukaryota; kingdom Metazoa; phylum Chordata; class Aves; order Passeriformes; family Paridae; genus Parus; species Parus major. The sequence continues at coordinate 91,887,307 of NC_031769.1, forward strand.
TCACATTAAAAAGAACAGCTGCACTGGCATATTTTCAAGATCCTTTGGAAAATTAGCAGACCTGTAATACTATAAATATTTTCTCATGCCCTTGCATACTATGTATTTATTAAATCTGTTACTTTTTCTGCCTCATGATATATTTTTCCCTGTTTACAATAAATCTGCCTGCATAAGGTTTTCCTTCAGAGAAGAGCTTTACATCTCACTTACAGCTGATATTATCTAGAATCAGACTCTGAGACAATTCCTTTCTGTTAGGCTTCACCTTTGATAATATATTGCAATAGTTTGCTATAGTGTGCAAGCAAAGTATATAAATCTCATAAAAATAAGCATTTTGAAAGAAGGGTAGCCTATACTAGTGTAAGAGAAATTTTTAACTAAAGATTTTTATTTATTTGTCTAAGTCAGTGGCTATGTCTGCCCCAGAGTTCCCAGAATGCCACAGCTTATTAGTGTTCAAGAACACTAACTTTCCCTGCAAAGAAAACACTTGTCCAGAAGAGCTTGTCACATGGAATTCACTGGAAAGCACAAACTGGAAAGCATCAAAACTACACTGCAATAACTTAAGATAATCAGAAGACAGAGAAAATGTTGGAAGAAAATAAATTTTTTAGAAAAAATCTGGTTTGTTAAGCCCGACTCTGTATTTTTGCTCAATGTGTGTTTTCCCAGCTGCAAAGGGGAACCTTTCCAAAAGGGCCTGCCTTCTTATGAAAACAGCTGCTGAAACCTGACATTTTAAAGTCCAGGATTCAAGACCTTATTCTCCTGTCATTGAGCCATTCCACTCACTCCATGCAAATAATCACCTTTTTAATTTGGTGGGGAAAAATAAACAACATTGATTTAATTTGCCTTGTTCTGGGGGTGTGGGGGGAAGACCCAAGGCACAGACTCAGCAGGAATGCGTGAGAGATGATTTATGTGATGGCTGTGATAGGTGACAGCTCCACTCGATTACTGGATGCTGCTGCCTAGAGGTTTTCATACATCTGCACCTCAGTATTTAATGCTATTAAATAATCATACTTAACACTCACTCAGTTATCAATATACTTCTTTGAGCTGCTGTTCAGATTTTTATTACCAGTAAATCTAAAGAAATGAGTGTGGCAGCAGACATGACTGTCAATAGGCCCTGAGGTAACAGATTTTCCTTCCAGCTTTCTGTGACTAGAAGCTGCCAGATCCAAATTTTTTGACTCTTCACCAATAAACACAGCAGCTAAAATGCAGTGCAATTCAGAGTCAATGCCATCCTTGTGTACTCTGATACCATGTTATCTTGTCAGATACCAGAAGCACCAAATAGAAAAAAAAAATGGGTGGGGCAGTATTTTCAAGTATATATTTGTTCACAATCATTCTCAAAAAACCAACAAAAGGCAGAAAGAACAAAAGCAGTGGATACCTCAGTAAAGCACTGTGTTTGGAGGGCAAGGCTAAGCCAACAACCACACACTGTTCTCAGCAAGCACCAGCAGCTGTAGGTTAATGTTCTCACACAAGTGCTCACTCCTTCCAAAAATGTTTGAGAAACAAAGTTTACTGGAAAAGCACCCACAGAAATTACAGTGGGGCTGTGCCCCACGAGTATTCACAGAAGACAAACATTAATATTCACAACATAAATGCTTCCAGGATCTGCAAGTTTGGGTGTGGAAAAAACATTCAAATACCCAGTAAGGCAAACTCAAGCCTATCACCAGTGCATGCTGAAAGATCTCTGCACATCTGCCTGAGATTTTCAAGGAATGGTGTTATAGCCACCTAAAAACAAGCACCATGGCATTTTTGTAAACACATGACCACACGGAGGAGGTAAGGATACAAATTTATCCAATTACTCATGCATTGCAGATGACACACTTGGTTCCTATTAGTGTTCCCATAACTTCCACACTTTTTGCGGCTCTAAAAAGAAAGGAAAATTTGAGCCTATGCCTTGGAAACTTAAGCATTTCAGCAGATCCAGTGTTACTGAAGAGTGTTCACCTGATAACCACACTTTTGGCACTGAACCAGCACTCCTTAGCAAAAAGGGGTAGTGGTACATCTGGGGCTAAACCAAACTAGTTCTGACTCCAGGTCTATCTATCAAGGGCCATGACCATCAGCAGCACACTGATCCTGGAATCCAGCATCTCTCCTCTGAGGAGATGCTATGACCCAGAGGGAACTGTCCTACCATTTCAACACTGAGTGGGAGACCAGGAGTCAGGAAGAACGGGTTTCTGGTAGGCAGCATTTTGAGGAGCCTTGCACACCACCTTCCATGCTTGTGGCTACCTTGCAGCTATTTCAGCAGTGGCAGGGCTTGGAGCAGACACACAGCTGCCCCTTGGCCCGGTAAGAGTAAAGCTGTGGGACTGCTAAGATGATCACAGTTGAGACTAGATAAAACCCACAAGTCTGAGGCATGGGAAGGCTGAATTTCTTGGACTTCTTTACTTACAATGGTCATAAAAAACACTCAGCACGTGGACTAAATTCCTCAAAGCTTCCTTCGCTTTCTTCTCAGCTTCTCTTCACCCAATTAGATAAACTCTAATTGACCTGTGCTCTGAGAAAAAAAAAAAAAAGTGCCTTTGCTTACAAGTCTTCTGCTGCACAGAGAAGGACAAGGTTCACAGTTGTGTCAAGAACAGAGAGCAAAAAGAAGGCTCACTCAGCAGTCTGAATAATTCCTCTGGCCTTGATCTCATTGTCCCTGGCCTTGCTTTCAAATATCCTTCAGAGAGTGTCCTATCTGCTTCTTTGTTCTTTTCTAGGGAAAGAGTCAGCTCTTCCTCTGCTGGTTATCTTGGTTAGCAAAACTGCTGTCCCAGGTCACTGCTGGTGTTACATCCAACTGCAGGAGAAATCTCGAGGCTACCTCTCTTGACTCAAGAGCTGAATCAGACAGAAAAGCCATCTTACAGTCTCAAACTGATTATTTTCAAAGCAAACAATTAAATACACACAGGTGAAAACTGAGCTAAAAATGGTTATATTTCCTGAGAAGAAAAAGAAGCAAAAAGCCTGTATTTGGAAAGCTACCTTCTTATCAAACCAAGATCAAGAGGGTAATCTTGACTTAACTCTGTTGTTCTCCCTTTGGAGGAAAACCTGACGTCCTGGATCAGTATCAGGTATGTCTATAGCTCCCAAATACTGGAATGCTCATCTAAGAAAGGATAAATAAAATATAATGAAATAAAAGCAAGTCAGAACATGCCTAATAAGAATTGAAAGACAAAACAATGCTTACATAAGACATAGCTTAGGAAGGAAATCTAAAGGCCTGATTCATCTGTTGTTCTCAAATGATCATAAAACTTCAAATAGCCTACAAACCTTCAACACTACTTGTCTACACTCAGTTAATTTAAAAATACAGCTTCAGAAATCTAGAACTCTTGAGGTCCATGTTAGAAAAACCTATCTTTCAGTTTTATATTCTCTGATCTTAATGGGGGCTGCATACCAGCATAAATCAATACAGAAGAATGTAATAATGACACACAAACTACACAGTATGAACATTAACTTTCATGTAGAATTAATATACTATCAGACCTCTAGAAACATTTTTCCAACACACAAAATAGTCTGGCTTCTGTTTCCAGTAGGAATCTGGAAAAATCAAGCATTTATCTTCCCATGACTATGTGGCTTAAAGACAAGTACAGGGAGTATCTACCAGCCTGTTAAGGCGTCTGGTCTGAAGAGCACTTCAGCAGAAAGTAAGAATAAATATATTTATTTGCATTAAAAAAAAAAAAATTGACAACCCTTCTAGACTCTCAAGCAGAGGTTCTTGGGTTCAGCCACAGTGAAAGGGATTTTATAGCACTTGTCAAGCAGAAAGCATGCATTTAATAATGAATAAACGAAGAAGATAAAGCTACAAGAACTCGGCAGCACAGAAGGTGAACCAGGCTATGGTATTTCACAGCAAGTGTCAACAGAGGACTGTGCTCAGGCTGAAACAAATGGGCCCTGCAGAATCTGCAGATGCACTCCCTGTCTGGGGAAAAACACATTTAGCAACCAAACACCATCTTGATGCAAGAGGCAGCATGCTGGGGGCTCAGAAGATTTGATTTTATTGCCTCATTTCAATTACTCTGCTAACCTTAAAATAAGAGTATAACATTACAATCTTTGAAATTTACATAATCTATGTGTGATATATTCGGCAATATATAACAAAGTGGCTCTTTACATCACAAACCCATCTAAAGCATCAACTTGTGCAACATTATAGGCATGGGTATACATTCCTGGGAGGGGTGATTACTATGCACACAAAAGCTCAACGTTCCTTTCGCGCATGAACTCTACCTACAGGAATGGAAAAACATCAATATTTCCATTACAGATGCTTGAAAGCAACCTTATCACTCTGTGGCACGGTGATAACTGCAAACCACTATGAATCTTTTACCTCCATGTAATGCTAAAATCAGCTCAGGACAGATTTTCAGTCACAGGGGGAATTAAAAAAGGAGTATTTTTCTTACAGTAGATCAACTAAATATTACAGCCAGAGGCTACTGTAACCCAGATACTAAATTTCCTCATGTCAATGCATCCAAAACACCCCAAGCATTAACCTAATGCCTCATCAAACTGACCTGGCATCACACACCGAAAGATCCACTAATCCTTGGACTGTGAAAGAAACACTGGACATGGCAACCCAACCCGCTCTTCATCTTCCAAGTGTGTGGGGTCCAAAAGCCATCTGAGAGCGCTCTTACACCACCAGAGATTACAGCAAAGAAACCAAAATCAGATTTTGGTCACATCTGAAGCAGATACAGTTCAAGATAAGTGAACAGATGGATTATTCAGAAAGCCAAAAATATAACAGATTGGTGTTTAATGGATTTTCACCACTGAAGTTTAAATGACATGGCAAGACCAATTCCACCTGACCATGTATTTTTGTTTTTTCTCTTAAGACAATGCCATTAGATTATCCAAAAGTCAATTATGAAAACTCCTCTGCTCCCCAAGGGAGGGTCGTCCAACATCCATATTGGATGTGAAGTCAATTACCCGGCTTACTCAGTGCTTTTCAAGAAACTAAGTTGCAAGAGCTACACTGTATTAAACAACTCAGCTTTGTAAAAATGCATCTGGACCCTGTATGTTTAAGGGTTTTTTTGGCCTACTTTATTATATCAGATATTAAGCCAGAGAACTGAACCCAAAAGCTAACGTACAGTTTGAAACAGTTTTGAGGGAGCAAGGAGCAATGTCTGTGCACTGTATTTTAAAACACTTCTGCAATTCTCTGTCCATTTGCAAAATTTCCCACAAGGGTATTCCTAGAGAAATAAAACCTATTCAAAACTTGTGAAACCACAACAACTTTGCTTTCAAAGGAACTACAATGGCATAAGTAAATAAATAAAAAACATATGAGAATAGCATGTTTTCCCAACGGTTCTCAAATTATTTTACCAATAACTAATGCCCAATGAGATCGGTGCAGTATTTTTCCTGGGTCCATAGAAAGTACACTTGAAGAGAACACAAAAATACAAGAACAACTAAGTCAACTTGCTTAATTCCAGCCAGGCTTCTGACAGAGCCTCATGTCCCTGCCAGCTCTTCCTCTTTATGTTCCAGGAAAAGCTGCTATTACCACTTCAAAAACAGTGACAAAGGGAGGTGGAGAAGGTTATTCCCCTTCTTTTTGGTAGTTCTGTCACACTGTATATTCCCTTTTGCACAAACAGAGGTTTTTCAGAAGTACTATCAATAAAATAAAGAAGAAAGAAAAGAAAGGATGGGAAGACTGCATGGGAAAACATTTCTGAGGCTGGCCCTTCATAGAACACGTATGGTAAAAAGACTGGAGAAAGCAAGTAGTGTTTCTGTTAGACTCCCTTACTCTCAATTCTTCAGTGCCCTCAAAGCAGTGAAACCAGTGAATCCCTTCCTCTCATCATGTTCTGGAGCTGAGCAGTGCCATGCAGATTCCTGCACTTGGCAAGAGAGAGGTCTAGCATTGCAGAAGGAATTGTGCAAGCAGAGACACCTCCTCCCCCAGTACAGTCCAGCCTCTTCCAGCTTCCCTGCACTACAGGGAACAGCCACATTGTGGACTTGAAACAGAGAGGCTACCACACAGCAAAGCTTTCTTTGCAGCACATCTCCAAAGTACACTCATGATGGCATTCCCTCCTCGCAGGCACCACCCTGGCTTTGCTCTGAGGCACAGAGCACCGGCACCAGGCAGCTCTGGCTCCCAGGGAAGGCAGAGGAGAGTTGGTTCCCAGCGCTCTGTGTCAAGCACCATTCCCTGGCCCCTTCCACGCAAGCTTCACGCTGCTCCATGCTAAGGAAGAGGCTCCATGGACATCGTAGGAACCACAACTCAGATAGCAGTGGGAGACTGGGGCAGTTTAAGAGGTGAAAGGAGAGGCCAACAAGCTGACTTGCCAATGTTTCCTTCAATTATCAGTATGTCCTTAAGGCCAGTCTTGATATCAAAGAATTGTCTGCAATTGTCTTTATGGTGAGAGGAAACAGACACTCTGAACAGAAAAGCAACATAAGGAATATTCTAAAATGAACAATGGAAGATAAAAATAGAAAAAGAAGACTGAGGAAAGATGGAAAAAATAAAATAGAAGAATAATGTATTTGGGGCAGACTTAAGCCCTCAGGCTGAACAAAAACCTACTGAAATTGCATTAAGGATACATTGTGATAAACTAATACCATATAAAAACCTGCAGAATTTCAATTTCACACAATTTCACACACATATAAACAATAGAAGGACAATCTAATAATGTTACGGGGAATACATTTAAAAGGATTCCATCACACTGGAAATATCACATGAAATTAGTATTTTCAGGTTTTCTATTTTTGGCTAAATGTTTTCAAAATACTTAACATGGAGGGATGTATTTCCAAGGCTTACAATAAGCATTTACAGTTTAGGAAATTTTTCTCAGCTGGAAAGGGTCATAGTTTAACAATGAGAAGACAAAAAGGCAATGTATTTTCAGAGTCACCATTAAACCTGCAGCCATCTAAAATCTTCCTAACTTGAAAATGCAACTTGCAAGAGTTGAGAGCTGCACCTCTTAGCTTTATTTTTAGCAGTACTCAGTGTAGGCAAAAAACAACAAGCAACAGTTTAAATTTGGAAAAAAAAAAAAAAAAAAAAAAAAGCAAAAAAAAAAAATCTAAGTCCCTGCAGTATTAGGTCACTGCTGAAGACTTTTCTTGCCATTTAGCTAAAGACCAAACACACACTCCTCCAGATAAGCAGCCTTTCCCATCTTCAGTTGACATGCCTACATAGAACTCCAAGAGAATCAGCATTCAGCCTCTCCTGCAGTTTGCCAACATGGTGTAGCTAAGCAAACAAACGGTAGAAAACTGGCTTTGAAATCACATGTGAAGGAAATAGTACAGATTACATAAAATGCAGTTAAATTCCATCACCAGAGTCAAGTCTCATAGAGGATGTCTTCCCAAAGTGAAGATAAAACAATAAAACTTGGGTAACAAAGCATTGTACTCAGAGATTAAACCCTTTTAAAGCTATTTTACAATCTTTTACACTGCTCTGGCACCATTCACATCAGCTAATTACATTTAAATTGCCATGTTATACTACAGTTCTTTACTTGTGTTCTTTTAAGTTACTCCATTTTCTCAGCACAACTGCTCCTGTACCTAGAGATGTGGGGAGAGCAATGCACCTGAGTTGTGTCCATTGTACTGCCTTGCCCACCCTCAGGACAAGCATAATTTGCACAGCACTTTGTTGAGATGCTAGCAGTTGGTTTGGGGTTTAATTGGTGAGGTTTTGAGCAACACAAATTAGTTGGTGAGTTTTTGCTTGTTTTGCTTTTGTGTTGGTTTTTTTTTAATGTTGGGTTTTTTTAACCAAAGAGAGCTGCTTTGGGAAAGGTGTAAAGAACTTAAATCCAAATTACACAGAGAACACCATGTTTAGAATGAACCAAACTGCCACCATGACACAAATAACACAGACCTAACGTAGATTTTGATTAAACTGTAGAACAAGGAAGCAGAGAACCTGGTTAGCAAGACAAGATAAAAGTGTATACAGAGTAAGTTTACGGCAGCTGACAATATTTTCTAGCATAGCAGCATCATGTTCGGTCCATTCTTACTGTATTTGCAGGGATACCGAGGAATTTGTAAGGAAAGGAAAGAGAAGTGGGGGAATATGGGCAGTTAGAAAATTAAGCATACTAGTGTGAGAAAAGGTAGACTAAAAAGCAAACTCCAGTCCTGACAGCAGTCTGCACATGGGAAAGTTTCCAGGGACTTTTTGATGCAGAGGATATGGAAGGACAGTAAAAAGGAAGATACAAGGTAAGAAAGAGAGCACGAAGATACCCATAGTGTATGAAACAATTGTACACAGAATACATCAATATGCTCTACCAAAAATGTAGGGATTTCAGCCCCTTCTTGAGATGAGAAAAGAAAAAGGCCAAAGCCTGTGCTTTTATGTGGCTTGCAAAGTGAAGATGTGAAGAACAGCAGTCGAGAAAACTTCTTGTTATATGTAAAATTTATCTTTCATGCTATAATAAAAAATTAATTATTTCGTTTTGGGATATGAATAAACCTACCAAGGTGGCAGAAATTATATACTCAACAAAGCACCAGTACCTAGCAAAGCTAATATTTCTTCAAATGTTTACCTGCAACATTGTAAATACCAAAAGAAGAGATTGCCATCTGAAGCCAGCCGCACTAAAAATCCAAACATCTGGTTTGACCTACCTTCGCTGTTCCCTGCCTAAGGCTCCTCAGCTCCACACTTGAGTAGAGACTCACATACATGGCTATAAAAGGTATCATTCTTAAGCGTCAGCCTCTAGTGTTTGTTAAAAGATGAGCCTCTGAAAGGCTTCCCCTTTATCAGTAGGTCTTGTGAATAGTTTCAGTCTCACTAATGGCCTTCAAGGCAGCGAGGCAGAAGCCTTTTCACTCAAAGGCTGACCCTGAACAAACACAGCAGTGCCCTGTCTCCCAATTCAGATTGGGGTCAACAGCCATCCACTTGCTCTAATCAAATCTGAGCAGAAACTGCTCTGCAGCAGCTATCTCACACTCTGGTTTTGCTCCCTGGCCCCAAGAAGTAGGTATCTATAACTTGGCTCAAATCCTCAACATTTCATGGAGCTCTTCAAAAGCAGTGGTTTGACCAAGTCTAAAGTACAAGGGAAGGATTGTTGTTCCATTGACATGTACCTTAAGTGGCTACTCCATAAAGACATGCTCTGGCAAGTATCTCTGAGGTACAAAGTGGAAATGGCTTGCTCCAAGTGACCTCAGCTTCCTAAGCCCTGGCTAAGAGAGTGCTTCTAGACATCCTAAACAGACCACTGTCTACCTCACAAGCAATGCTAACCACTGCTTCAGCTGTGGAAAGGGGAAAAGATTAGTTAACGACCAACCTAAAAAGCATAGAAAACAAGCACCACTTGAAAATGCAATGCAGGCTGAAAATCTTAAGGGGAATATAGACCCAGCATCTCCTCCTCTGTTTTCCATTTCCACATGCACATTTTGAGGCCCACCCTGCAGTGACACAGGCCTACTGTATGCAGGGACACAAATGTCACTTGTCAGCCAAGGGGCTAAGCTGCACGACCTCCACTCCAACAGGCCCAGACCACAATTCTTGGATTTACTTTTTTTTAATAAAGGTCACTTTGCAAAGAAGATCCAGAAATGTAACCTGTTCAGTTACAAGGGCTGTTCCTCACTTGACAACAGTTTCTACCCTGTGAACACCTTTCCAATAGCCTCACAACCCTTTTAATTTGTATCACCACCAGCAATGTGACTCTTTCTCTGAGCTTCATAGCAGAAACTTGTTTTGCTGTCCTGGCCTAATTTTCACATACCACAGCTATTTGGATCTTATTCTGCAACCGAAACTCCCTGAGCAAGGGTCTCTCTTCCCTCATCCAGCAGGCCAATTAATTTGGTTAAGTCTGTTTCAGAAGTGTAGGGTTGTAAGAATCTGGCTCTTATAATTACATTTTGCATCCTAACAGTTTGACATCTGAAATGCTCAAATTAGGGAAGCTATCACTAACTCAAAGATGTCACTCATGAGTCGACACAGAGTTGACATTTCAGAAATGGGGAGAGATGAGACAGGACCAAGTGCAGAATCAGCCTGGGGACTCAGGTAGCTGTACAGAGCACCATTAGCAGCAGCTAAATTTAAAGAATAATTTTATATCCTGGACCTGTAATTACTTTACACAGAACTAAATTACCACCACCATGAGAAAAAAATTAAGAACTGTAGGGGAGCTAAAGTTCTTAGTTTGCTAAAGTTTGATTATTAAAGTTTCTTTAATAATCAAACAAATCAGTGGCATTCACCAATTTTCCACCACAACAATGGTTGAAGAGAGGGACTTTGTGCAACAAGAGGCATTTTTCACAGTACACTGCACTAACTTTTCACTTAGCAGCCCTTGCAGCCTTTTTCAAGTTTACTGTGTCCTCTTCCACACTACTTACACCAAAGTAAACCACATTCTCTGCATGATAAGTCTTTCCTTAAAGTAAGTCAGGCAGATAAAACAAGCTGTTAAGAGGAAAAAAAGAAAGAAAAGAAACCCCCCACAAAAAAACAACAACAACAACAAAAAAACCACAAAAAACCCAAAAAACACCCCACACCTATATCTGTCTACCAAATAACACATTCTGTTCCCCTCCAAATCTTCTCCCTCTTGGGGAAAAAAGCCACCAATGGCAAAGAGTGACTGAGACAAGAAGTTGACCCCAATACTCATTTTCTATTTTTTTATTTTCAGCTTTAGGGAAATTACATGTAATAATCAGTCTGCCTCTTTAATGCAGAGATTTCCCTGAAAATCCTTGCTTAGGAAGGATCCATTTCATAAATAATGGTGGCAAGGAGTCAGGCCCTCTCAAAGCAAAAGCACATTAGCAAACCACTTTGGTACATTATATATTCAGCAAGAGAAGTGGAAAGAGTGTGGCAGTTTAAGGAGGAAATGGTTTCTAATGGGGTTACAAAAAAATTGACAGGAGGAGAGATTCCATGATCAATTCAGAGCCACAGTGGAGTCCTCCCTCCCACCACTTTTTTTTACCCCAATAATGGTTAGAGCTGTGTACAGAAAACCAGAACCTGCTAAGAGTGAGATCGTGTTCACATTTCCTCCTTTTCCTCCATTTCCAGAACACTGCAGGTGGGTGTGCAAATGCAAAGTACATGAGCCAGGCCAACAGCAGGTGCTTTCAGGGCACTGAAAAAGGAGTCCCTTTTTCTTTTCCCTGCCTGTACCAGTTGCCCAAAATGAAAGAGAGAACAAGCAAGCAGCATTTCTGTTATCCCAAAGCATGGAAAGAGCACACTATACTCAAGATGCAAGAAATCATCTTGTATTTTTGTACTTGCATGCACTATCACAGCAATTCATTGAACCACTGAATCATTGAACCACAGAACAGTTTGGGTCAGAAGAGACCTTAAAGATTATCTCGTTCCAATTCCCTGCAATGAGCAGAGACACCTTCTACTAGACCAGGTTGCTCAAAACCCCAAATCCAACCTGACCTTGAACACTTCCAGGGGTGGGGCATCCACTTCCCTGGGCAACCTCTTCCAGTGCCTCACCACACTCATCATAAAAAATTTCTTCCTTACATCTAGTCTAAACTAACCTCTTTTAGTTTAAAACCATTCCCCCTTTTCCTATCACAACAGGTTCTGATAGAAAATTTGACCTTGTTTTTCGTATAAGCCCAATTTTAAGTGGAGGCCACTTAAGGAAGGCTGTAAAAGGGTCTCCCTGGAGCCTTTTCTTCTCCAGGCTGAAAAATCCCTATTTTCCCAGCCTGCCTTCTTAAGAGACGTGCTCCAGTCCTCTGATCATTTTCACGGTGCTTGTCTGCACTCACTCAAGGTCCGTGTCCTTACACTGAAGGCTCCAGAGCTGGACACAGCACTCCAGGTGGGGTCTCACAAGCATGGAGTAGAGGGGAAGAATCCCTAGGGAGACTCACTCCAGCAGATGGGTCCATGTCCTTCTTATGCTGGGAGTCCCAGAGCTGGACACAATACTCCAGAATGCTAGGTTTGTAAATCTTCCCACCAGTTAGAAGACACCTCATGGATTTATAACATAAATGTAAATGTCAGTGAAACTTGCATATGTGTAATTTTTTTTTTAATGTTTCCTATTTTGGAAACATATGCAACCACATGACTGAATAAATAATTTTTATTTCCTGCAGTATTCTTCTTATTTCAGGTTTTTGCAGCAATCTCACAGGCCACAGTTGAGCTGTTTCCTAAGAGGCACCTTGTAAATGTATTAAAATACATTTTCACATAAGTATTTTTTGATTACTCTACCTCACTTCATTTAGATTTCCTGACATGAGGGATGTACCAACACCTACCTCCTTTCATCTTCACAAAGACACACTTAAGATATATGTCATAACAGTCAATGTTCTGGGCAGGGAAGAGGAAACACCATTATTTTTAAAGAATGTCCCTATTTAACATCATTATCACACACCAGCTGTCATGATATAACGTGTGAGATTGCACACATTTTATGTAAAACCAACCTTAGACAACCCTATGAGCTTCATGCTCTGAGAGTGGTTTAAAAGAAGTGCATTTTTTTTAAGGTAGGACATGAAATTCATCTCTATTCAAACTGAGTATCATGGATGGATCAAGACAAAAGATGAGCAACAGAAAACAAGCACCAGAGCTTTTAATCCCAAAATAGTTTTGGCAGTGCAAAATACTAGTGCCTCCACCCAGAGAGTGCCTCCCTGATAGCTGAACAGGCACAGGAGCTCATTCAGGCTTTCCTCGGTTGCTTCACGAGTCAGCCACATCGTTCAGGCAGCATTCAGGAGCCACATGGAGAGCACACAAAATGGCCATAATTGTGCCTTTGAAAGTCAACACAGATAGATTTTATTTTTTAAATAGCATTCCAATCTTTATAAGAGAGTCTTTAGAAGCAGAACATGAAATCTCAGGACATGTGCACAGAAAAAATATAAACTTCTTTGACAGGAGTCAACTGAGTTTTTTCGTTTTAAAAGCCCATGGAAACATATGTCCCAGAAAAAGTGACAAGGACATATGAATTGCTCCCAGTGAATTTATGTTGGGCATACAGTACATTTTAAGGAGAGCCACCTGCCAAAGCAACTGTCTCAACTTCAGAAGTAGCACTGTGATATTTTAACAAAGAGAATGTAAATGATTGAGGGCAGAAGTGTAAAAATCCTCAATGGGATTTCCTAATTAAGTGCTTTTGGTCACTATGTCACATCATAGTATTTTATAGCCTTAAGGTTAGGAGAAAAACAAAACAACAACAAAAAAATCAAAATAAACCCAACAACAAAGCAAAGAAACCTGACCAAACATATAGACAGCATGACCACTTGCAATACTTCCTTATTTTTTATATCTAAAATAGTATTATTTTGCAAAGGAAAGCTAATCTCAAAGGCAACTAGAGCAGGAATATTCTCTTTTTTCTAATAGTAACAACAAAAAATAAGATGAATCCTGAATTCTGGCCTGTCATGAACTACTCCTAAAAACATCAATATTTCATAAGGAGGTGGTCACATTTATTTCACATATTGGCTTTAGCTCACATTTGAACTTTTCAATATTTTCTACTAATTAGAGTAAATCTGAGAGGAAGAAAAGGGTGTAGGAAGTAATCAGCAAAATTAGGTACAGATATCTTGGCTATTTTGAGGAGGGAAAAGCAGCACCACAAACACCTAAGCTAAGAAACCCAGTCCCTACCAGCATTTGTAGGTGATAATCTGATAATCACTGAGGCCTCTGGATTAAAAAAATAAATAATAATAAAAAAAATATATAAAAAAAGAAGAAAATACTGAAGTATCTCACAGACTCCGACAGGGCATTTTGCCTGATCCCTTATGGTGGCAAAAGGTGGAGGCTTCAGAAGAGGGAGTAGGTGTAAAGTTTCTCTTCTCTTTCTGGCTGTCTCCCCCCACTTCCCTCTTATCATCACAAACGAGACCTCTCCATACCCATCAGCTTAAGCTGAAACTGGAGAGAAGGTCAGAACTTGTCAGTGTGAGGAAAAATACCACAGACACTCAGCATGATGCCTTAAACCTTGTCGTCATAAAAAACCAGGTTTAAACAAAACAATCATACAAAACCAAAGCAATCCTCAGCTGATTAGAAAAGAGTGACGTCTTTATCGATTTTAACCCAGTAAGAACACTGTTGTGAGCATCACATTGAAGCCAAACACAGCTGGGTCCACTCCTGCACTGGGTCCACTCCTGCAGGAGAACTCTGCCTCTGGCTGAGGGCCCCTGGAGCCAGCTGGGACAGCCTGCTCGAGGGCTCTGCCACAGCTGGGCTGCCTGCAGCCAACACAGAGCAGGTATGGGACCCCCAAAGTAGGTCCAGGGCTCCCCACCTTGCTTCAGAGCTCTGGCACTCAACTCTGGCCTGAGCAATGCCACAGCTACACCTGCACTTGGTCTCTTTCCCAGCTGAGGCTGCCCCACAGACCCAGCTGCCTGGCCTGGCCTCAGGTCACTGCAGCACTGGTGACCACTGGATCCCAGCTGCTGAGAGGACTCCTCTCAGTGTCCCCTGTGCCCCGTTGGGGAGCCCCAGGATGCCTGTTCTGCTCACCCTGTGGGGAAACTTGTCACCTTTCAAGGTCTCCTGTACACTTGCATGTTTCCTCACTTACCCAGCAGCAGCTTGACTCTGCCAGAGCACCCAGATGGGACTGAGGTTTAGCCCTAATCGCTTGAGGACTGATTTTTCTGCCTGTTCAACCTGGTTATTGCCTTTTCAGGGTTGGATACCTGTTTGCTGCCTGAACACGTGAGATTTGGTGCCAGCAGACCAGAGGCAGCTCAGCAGCTCATGATGTTTACTGTTTTGCATCATTATGACTAACTGAAAAATTAAATAACTGCAGACTGAAGTTACTGAAGCATCAAACTCCTTGTGCAGACTGGAAAAATCTGGTTTATATCAAAACTCCTAGACATAATTTCCAAACTCTGGCACCCAGATCTGGGATCCCAAAGCATCTTAAGGCAAGCAGGGTCTTTATCCACCAAATTCACCAGTTTAATACTGGGACCCTATTGCAATCAACAAAAACAGCGGTTTTGCACTGTTTTTTCTGTAGTCTCAGATTCTAATTTCCATCTTAATTATCAGAGGAATTTCCTATAGCAGAGTGATCCAAGCAGATGGTGACATCCACATTTTAGTACATTCTAGTACTGTACCTTGAATGCACTGTGAACAACAGGGCCAGCAGTCAAGTGCTTTTATAGCTACCTGCCAAGTGCAGTCATTTTAAAATAACCTCCCTTTCTCAAAGTGGTACTAATTTTGCTGGATTTCCCTAGGAAGAAAGGATGAGAGAGCATTTAATTTAAGCACAGATTTTGGTGTCAGGGCTCAGCGCCAACCTCTGTGATCAACCTCCTCTAAAGCCATGAGCACATTTTACAACAGTTCTGGGGTTAGCTAGGTGAGAGAAACTGGTATTTTCTCCCTATTAAGTGCTGGACTCAAAACATGGCACCTAGTTTGCTTGTAAACACCCAGCCACTAATACAATATGCCCAAAATCTCAAAACAATCCATTGCCACACATAAACTTGAAAGACAGCACTCAGAAGATTAATGTTTCAAAACTAAACTCTCAGGAGTGGAGAAGTGCTGGCATGAAGGTTGCCCAATGCAATCCCACTTGAGCCCTCTGGTGCATTCACTTAAGTGTATAGTCTTTAATTACTGAACTGCATTTGCTGCCAGCACTTCCTTCAGCATTCCAGGTTTGACAGGCTCACCCATGACCCAGCAACTTGGCTTTACCCGCTCCGGTTAGAGCGCGGCCATACGCATCGTTTACCAAATACCCTGAAGTTCCAGCTCAGAGTACAAAAATTCTCAATTTTGCTGGTAGATTTCCCGTAGCATTTCGTATTAATCACTCACTTCTGAAGCAAGGTTATTTATTTTCAGCATCACTCTTTTGATGAGAGAAGGGTACACATCCTCTACTATGCAGGTAAGAAGTGAGACAGGGCCAACATATGAAGGCCAAAAAGTCTCTGTTAATTCAAGGTATCAAACTTAAGGTGTTTCTGGTCTAATTTTTTTCAGAGCATTCTGCATTTCATAGAACTTTGCATCCCCAAAGCAAACCACAGTCTCTACAGGCCTTTGCCACAGCAGACAACATTCAGCACATCTGCAAAAAAGAAAAATGACAAAAACACCCCAAATAAACAGAAAAAACAAACCAAACAATCTGACATAAAGATCTACAGAGTCAGACAAACATTGTAAAAAAAGCATCTTTAGTGATTTGTAGAGCTTCACAAAAAGGTAGTTTTCTTCTAGAGCAGAAGAAAACAGAAAATCCAACTCCAGCAATCAATAATCAATTTCTCTAAGAATAAAAACATTTTTTTCCCCCATCAATAAAAATCCCCTGTATTTCTGCATCGAAGAATAAATGGTTATACCAGACAACATCCAGCAAATCATTCCCCTGTAGACACCATGTATGTACTCAAGTAGTGCTCACTAACTCATGAACCTCTGAAAGGTTCTCTGTTTTTCAGTACCTCTTCAGTCATGGAAGGTGAAAGACCCCCCCCACCTGAGAGTTTAGGAGATTAAAGAGAGAAAAACCACCCAAGTCATCACATTTAGGCATTTTACATCCAAGTAGTACATCCCTCAGAAGCCTCACTGATGATTCAAAGCTTGACATTCTCTTGGTCCCATCAGTTCAGAACAGTATTTCAGTATTTCCACAATACATTTCACTATTGATAATCGTTATGACTCTATGCAAGTCAAAAAGTCAATCAAGTGTAACCACTTCAGTGAAACCTGTCAGCCTTCCCTACAAACATGGCTTTCAAATAAATAGATACAATCAATCAACATTCACATATTCAATCTATAGAGAAACTGTAAATCGAGGAACTAGATATAACACAGGTAGATATTAAGCAGAAAATATTTCAAGTTCCTGAAGCAGTGGCTCTCACAGAAAAGTAAGCCATTATCTACAGTCTTAATACCCAGGGATAGGAACACATACTTTAAGAAGATAATTCAGAAGTGATTAAAAAATTGCAGTTTTGAAAGACAAAACAGCACATCTTCATGGAGAATGTACCTACTATCTGTAACAACAGCTTTGGCAACAAAACTTTCAAATATGGAACAGCATGAACACAAGACACCAAACCTCAAATATCTTGCAAAGTATTATGGCAGCATTGTACTTCTGTGTGTTTGTTACTCTAAGAGTTCTCCTGATAGAAATGTATCAAAAGAGTGAGGAAATACAGTTCCATGTCTTTTTGCATATTCAAGATAGTATGCAAATGTAGCAGCTCATTACCACAGCTTTCTTCCTATCAAGAGGGGCCAGCAAAACTATTCTTGAGAAAACAGGAAAGCATACTTAAGTGAGATTAATTTGACACTTTCCTTCCCTACGGTTTTAAGAGCAATTTAGAGTCCCACACGTTAAGCATTTTTTTTAAATGCAGATGTATGACTTAACAGAGAAAACAAAAAAACACAAGCAGTCATTTGAGTTCAAAAAGCCCAACAGTTTTACTCTTGCTCTTCACTGCATAACAGCTTCTCAAAATTAAACAGTTTAAAACAAAAACAAAAAATTAAAACAGATTCTCACAATTAATTCCACACACTTCACTTTGCATTTCTTGGCACATAAAACTCTTATAGATGTAAACAGGAAACCTAACCAGCAAAGGCAGCAAATATTTTAGAACAGGTTCTGATAATAGCTAGCTTTATCATTAGTCCACAACACAATACCCAAAACTCTGAAAAAAAACTCAGTGTGTGTACACATGCACAGCTGTACACTAACTCCCTATGCAGGCTATCATGAAAGCAAGAAAAAGTAAGAAAATAAATTACATGGATATCTTATGGCATACACAGTTCAAAGAATACTTCCAGAGAAAAAAAGTATCTGAAAAGATTTTAAATATTTCAGTATCTGAACAGATACTGGCTTTTCCTTCACATATGTAAGCAGAGTCATTCTATTGTACTTACCAGTATTTTGTTATCCACTTTATCTCCCTTGGTTTCCAGCTTTACTTTTTTCTTGACAGAAATTTTGATTTTCCTCCCAATAACATCCCTGACACTTTCTGCAACAAAAGAAAATATCTTAATTAAATACCTTCAGTGTCAACACAAGAAGGAAACAGATGCCACTGTCGAGTTTTCAGAAAGACTCAAAGCTATGTTGTCCAAATGCTTGCACTCATGGAAGTCACATGCAGCAGTACCAAACACAACTTAGCACAAGCACAATTTCCTAAGTATGCCATCTACACAATAATTTGTGTCTACTATGATAGGATTATTGATGTCATATGCCAGGTTTCTAAACACAATTTGATATTTTTTTCCAGCACGACTTACATACCAAAAGCATTCCCAAGACAAGCTACAGCACTGCTTAGCTCCATTCTGGGAAAATACAACAAATTCCTCACTGCTATTATTTGCACCTGAAAAGCATACTAAAGCATATTAGCTCCTTGCATTGCACAAATTTCAGCCTCTTGCTAGTGTCAGGGAGGCTAAGTGGGTCAGGCAATAGAAGAGCAACTGTTCACACATTTTGTACTCTATGCATTGAAGTAGCGAAGCAAACCAAGCAGACTTCCAGATAGTAACACCTGGCAGCTATGCAGAGGATGCTATGGAGGCAACATTGGTCTTGGTCCAAATCCCAGCGACAGTGTAGCCACTCCACGGTGCCAGCACCGAAATGACATCAGTTGCTGTAATGTTTTAATATGTACATGCACACACATGTATACACAGTCTCTGCCAAGTAGGACACGAACCAGCTTTGCCCCTGAACATTTGCACCCTGGCCTGAAGGGAACGTACACACCGGGAACCGTGTCTAGAAAGCTTATACAACTACTGACACTGATGTAATTGAGAGATAAACAGAGGAGTTCATCGAGAGAGCCAATTTGGCATCTTCCCTAAGTTTCGCTCCCCAGCCCCCACTGAAAGGGAATGAGAAAGAAATCTTTTAAACACATTAACCTATTTCCAGCCCAACAACAGGCATCTGTAAAAGGCAAGTCTCCACCCTCCCCAGACACATACACTTTGCCCTCGGGCACGCTTAAGTTTTAAGGCAAAAATGAAAAGATAATAGGCTATTCCTAAGGCTTTTAATTATAGTGCTCTGTATAGTGCTTTTCTGCACAATTTTCATCCGGTAGTCAGAAGACGTTAGCACAAACAACACACCATTTATTAAGCCTGAATGTTTAACCCAGGCCACAGTGTTCTGCCCGCAGGGAAGAAGGGTATGCAAGTCAGAAACGTGGCTGGTCGGAGAGACTCTTCACCAGAAAGAGCTCTTTCTGCAGAATCGGCATGTTTTCCCCAGGAATTTTAATTTTCCTATCGGGAAACAAAAGCTCCTCGGTAGCAGCGGCTTGCCCAGCGAGAAGCCTGTCCCAAGCCGCGGCAGCCCCGGTGGCGGGCAGCCAGCGCGGCCGGCTCCCGGAGCAACCGCTTGGGCCGGAGCCAGGCCGCCAGAGCCCGGAGCAGCCAGGTGAGCGGAGCCCGGGGGAAAGTCCAGCCCGATCTGAACTGCTCTCCCAAGGCTTCCTCTCCCATGGGTAATGCCTAATTCTAGTCTTTCTGTCCCTGCTTGGGAACCCAGAAGCAAGCTGACCACAGAGTCTTTTTCATCAAGTCCTCTCTCCTCGCAGAAGTTATTGCTGCTGTCTTTGCTACTTTACCTCCACTTGCAGCTTGTGCCTCTCCGTTTCTCCTCTCCCACTAACAGCTCCAAGTGCCTACATCTAGCGAGGGACTTCCTCCTGACACACCTGCATGGAGAGACGTGCTTCCCCTTGCTGTCCCATGAGTCCCACACAGCGCAAGTGGGAATGACTGCAAGCCCTCAGCTCCTGCATTCTTACTCCAATAAACCATAGTGAGAGAAGGGGCCTGGGACCTCAAAGTGCACAAAGCATCATTAGGATGTCAGCTCCTCACAAGGACCTATCTGCCTGAAAGTGCTAGAAACGCTACTTCAAAGAGCCAAGATACAGATTTCATAGATACCCTCCATGGGACTGAAGACAATTGGGCAGCAAGTGGACTCACAAAGTAAATTTTCAGACTTTGAGAGATGGAAACATAGCATTAGGGTTCACATTTTAAAGTGTTCATCCATTTCTAATGCTGGAGACTTCAGACATCCACACCTGGGAGGAGTGGTTCCAGGCAAGCCAACAGTAAGAGAGGGTTTCTTTGAAGACTATGACCTACGAGACCTGACAAAGGTCACACGGGAAGTGAGTAACAGAACAAAAACTGCAGCTCAAACACTCCTACCCCCAGTTTAATCTCCACACTCCAATCACTCCGCATTAAAGCACATCCTTTCATCCTGCTCTCAAAACATGGTTATTACAAAATGCTTATTTAAAGGTTAAATTTTAACGTGCAGACAACAAAATACTGCTAGAAATTAAACCAATCTCCATTAACACATCCCCACACCCCAGAATAGCCCTTGAGAAATCAAGCTGAATGCATGCAGGGCACCAAGGCTGGGGGAGTAATTCTTAAGATTGTTCAAAGCCACCAGAGGAGGGGGCAAGTGAAGATGCCCACCTTATTCTTCCCTGTAATACACAGCACACCTCACCTACAAAACCAGAGTGCAGACTCACTGTAAGAAATACTGTGTGTTAGCACTTCATGCCTTAAAATAGACAAACTCCATGGTTTTGACCATAGCTACTCCTAGAACACTTCCCAGCTCATCACTGCTTAGTAGTAAGCTATATGTTACAGTCTCTCTGTAAACCACATAGTTTGGAGGACTGCAAAATAGAGCTATTTTGACTCTAGAGAAAAACATCTGCAGCAGCTGCAAATGTCCATCCAGATTCTACCAATATTTGATAAATAAACCACTTGCTGACTGACGAAACTGAAGGAAATGCAACAATGTAAATTACCTAGGTATGGGCTGAAGGACTGTATTCAACGCAACATGCACCTTGTTGCTTGACAAATCTCTGTTTCCATCTGTCCTTAAGACAACACTTTAAATTATTCTGATGCTGGTGAGAGCTTTAGATTGCTTTTCAACAGGCAAAACCGAAGGAAATTCGGGCTGAACAAGGTAGTTGAAGGCCTAGAGCATCATTCCTGTTATCCCCAAATGACACCGGTTACACACACGCTGCGTCAACGATCCATTTATTGGAAGCTCCCCAAAAGAGGTGACAGCATTTTCAGGGTCCTCGCCATCACCTGCGACTGAGCTCCTAAACGTATACCATGCAGGATGAGGGCTCGAATACACGGGGCCATAAAACTTTAACGACAAATACCCTCACTCCCTCCTACGTACCGAGGAAAATGAGTGTTAAACTACGCAAAACCCGGGAGGATAAATAAAAAGGCACCGAGCGGAGCCGCAGCCCG
Source organism: Parus major (assembly GCF_001522545.3). Classification (NCBI taxonomy): domain Eukaryota; kingdom Metazoa; phylum Chordata; class Aves; order Passeriformes; family Paridae; genus Parus; species Parus major. The sequence goes on from NC_031769.1 coordinate 91,908,920, forward strand.
TGCTGCCAGGCTGAGGCGCTCCGAGGACGTGCCCCGGGCGGGTGGCGGTGCGGGGGGCCGGGGCAGCTCCACCACGCGTCTGCCAGCGCTCGTAGCCTGCCGGCATCCCGGACAGACCCTTCCGGAAGGGACACACACACACCGTGCCCGGCCGCGGCTCCCGAGGGCGCAGTCCCTGCCCACGGCCGCCTCCCCGCTGCCCACCGCAGCCCCCGCCCGCCCATTCCCCGCACGCAGCAACGCGGCCTCGCCGCCCCCCGCCGGCTCCTCCGAGTCCCTCCAGCCCCGCGCGGAGCCCCTCGGGCTTCCCGGCCAGCGCCCGCGGCGCTTCCCCGGTTCCACAGACCCACCCTCGAATTCCCCCGGACCCCCGTCTCCGGCAGCGCTGCATCCCGCGCACGGCGGCCTCCAAACTTGCCCCCGCATCACCTTCCCCCGGGACCCCTCACCCCCATCCCCGCCGCCATGCCCCGTCCGTCCCTTACCGATCAACTCTTTGGGGACGTCGGAGCTCTCCTCGGCCATGGCGGCGGCGCTGCCCGGCGCCCGGGGGTGCCCGGCGGCGGGGCTGCTTCAGCGGCGCGCCGTCCCTGCGCCGGGCGAGGCGGGCATGCACCCAGCGGGCGGGGAAGGAGGAGGGCCGGCCGTGCGCCTCGCTGCGCAGCGCGGGTGTGTGTGCGGCTGCGAGCGCGGGCGGAGGGAAGGGGCTTCTCCCGCCCCCGCGGAGCCCGCTCCCCCCGCGCTACATGCCGCCCCCGACTGCCGGCGCGGCCAGGAGGGGCATTTCCAGGGAGGGATGGATGGCCCGCAGGCGGCCGTCAGGCGCGGCGCTCCGCGCTCACGGCGGCCCCCACACCGGCTCCCCCGTTCCCGCCTGCGCGCCGCCCGGCTCCCCCGCCCGGCACCGGCGGGAGGCGGCGGCTGCCCCCGCCCCGGGAGGGCTGGCGTCCGCACCCCGGCCCGGCCCGGCCCCCGAACCGCGCGGGAGCCGCCGGGAGCCGCCCGCGCCCACCGAGCACCCGGCGACAGAACGGGAGGTGCTGGCGCTGGCGGCCGGGAGCATCGCCCTTAGGAAGCCATCGCGGCGAGGGAGGAGGAGGAGGAGGAGGGCAGCGGGCTCGGAGATTTAGCGCGGCGACGCCGGCCCCTCCTTCGGCCGATGCCGCCGATCGGCGCTGCGGCGGGGGCCATCTGCCGGCGACCGCGGGCGCCGCGGCCGCACCGGCCTGGCCCGGCCCCCGCCTGCGAGCGACCACCTGAGGCGGCAGCAGCAGCACCGGCCCTCCCCTACAGACCGTGCCTTCCCAGCTGCACCCGCAGCCTTTGCCCCGCGGGCGTTCTCCACTGGGTTAAATCAAACGGGCTTATGCTACGAAAGGGGTGGTTTTCATCGTCAGGTCAGTCCTTGCCACCTGGGAATGGGATTGCCCAATCCCACTTCAGAAAAGCTGGATCACTTCGAGACCTGGAAGAGGCTAACCTTTGGTCCAACACTCATCTGTCTCTCCGTCACCTTATCTCCATGGGGCCGGCGGCTGCCTCGGCACCTGTTGTGAGATAACACCATGGCTAGAGACGGCTTAGCAAACTCCTTGCGCAGGGAGCCTGAAGGGAAGTTGAAGGGAACCAAACATGCCTCCTTCCTCAGGACCAAATTAAAATCCACAAGTTGCAGCGTTTTTGCTTGTTGCACTTTGCCACTGAGGATTTTTGTCATGCGTTAACAGCCACATTATAGAAACACAGCACGCAAGCTGCCTAATTGCACTCATAAATATGAGCACAGAAAGATGCTTATTGGGTGAGAGTGAAGGAAGAGGCTTGGCAGCCCTGGAAATTCTTTGGCTTGCTTCTGGTAGTGATGCCTGGCTTCAGTGAAAGGCTCATTTTCACTGCAGCAGGACCGTGATTGGTCGCCCTCCATCCTAAAGGAGCAGATTACTGCATAAACCTCGTATTTCAAGCACTCTACAAGTGCATGGTGGATCTTGGAGATCAATGTCATTTACGTCTAATTAAGAAATCTGAAATGCATTCAGTGAGAGAAACAATGCGAATCCAATAAGAGTTATTTTGCTGGTACAGTTCCACACTGCTATGGTATACCATGGTCTTTGGAAGAAACATGACCACTTTGAAATTGATGTCACTTGTCAAATAAATGTATTGTGTTTTCTCTTGGCACCAACCAGATCTCTAAATTATCTCAGAGCTGATTTTACCAACACAGATACCATTACTACTGAGATGGATACGATTTGCAGTCTTTACAGTTTGCCGTTTTCATGTAAAGAATAAACACATCATTTAAAGAAAATAAACAAAAAGTGACTGTATTAATAAAAGAATAAAGTAAGCCATGTGGTTTTAATATACAGCAAAGTCATTCAATCTTATCTGGATTTTATATGTATCTCTCAATAAAATACACTATATTTATTCCTTTTCTCCTCTGGTCTCTTTTCCTTACAGTAGCTACATCCTTTTATGATGGACACAGAATACCTGCTGACCTCTTCCTTCCTTTTCTGCCAATTTTTCCTTGTGGCTCAGCAGAAAACTGCATTTCTTGCTCACTGGATACACATAGACTTACTTCCACCAATGAACCTGGGCCTGAGTTCTTTGTTTTGGCAGGAAACAAAGCAAAAAACAAAAAACAAAAAAAAAAAAAAAAAAAAAAAATTGAGAATTTCATATCTTTTCTAATACCTAGGAGGGAAAAGTTAGACCATCAAGTCTACATAAGAAAGGCCATATAATTTTATATAGTCACTTATGTATTGAGTTTAATTCCCTGTCTTCAGCTATCACTATTCACCTGCTCTACAAAAAATATATATATTTTTGGATCTATGTCCTCTTAAGCATGCCAGTTTCTCATGCTCCTACACCATTGTCTTGTTTCTGACGCAGTATTTGAAGCATGGACCTTGCCTCTTTCGCTGCTGCCAGACATCCACAGGCCTCTCAGTATGCATCAGCTGCAAAAATGATGAGCTCCTTCCATGCCTGCCTGGCTGCCTGTAGCATTCTGCTGGAATACTGCTACCACCTCCTCCACCCCAGTTTCCTACCACGAGCTGACACATACGGTGGGCCCAAGTTGTGTAAAGAAAAAAAAGAAGATTGAATGATGGCAGCAGGTAGGGCTTTTTTTTTTGTTTTGTTTTGGTTTGTGTTTTTTAAGTAGTAGCACTAGGGGTTAATGGAGTAGCACTGCCAAGGCTACTGTATAATTCCTGCTTTGGTGCTTAGGAGACTGGACCTGGTTCAAGGTAGGGAAGGTACAAACTAAGCTCAGGTGGATTAGTGCTTCCAAGACTAGGTTCAATCAGCAGAATGCATAGTTTCCCATTCCTTGTTCCCTAGTCAGGAGGTAGAACATGATTGCCCAGGCAGGCTGCTGCTCCTGCTCCTCCAGCCACAGTAATGCCCAGGTATTGGCACTATCATAGTGTCAGTCTGGTCTGTCAAAACAAGTGTTTCTAACCCAAAGGTGTTTCTAACCCAAAGGGCCCATGTCTCAGTGCAGAGAGGACTGGACCACCATCCCAGAGATCCCAAACAACTAACTTCCAGAGACTCCAGAGACTCTCCTCCACAGTTTGCAGGCAAAGCCTCACCATGGGGAGTTTTCTGGCTTTGTAGGAAGGTGTGATTTCCATCCTTTCCTGTTAACCCTTACTCTCCACCAGTCAGCTCAGCAGGGATGCAGGTGTCACTGGCATCTTTCCCAGTGGCAAGGATGCTTGAAGAAGCTCAGCCCCCTATGGCAAGTCATCCATATCCACTTGTAGCTGTTTACAACTTTCCAGGTTGTGCCAGTGTGAAATATTGTTTTACTGTCTTGTAATCTGAATGAGTGAAGGGGGGCAGAAAGGGGATTTTTGTCATTTCAGTAACTGAATTTTAATTATCTTTTATCCCTCCTTGCCCACCACTAGAGGCACATTGGCACAGCTGAAGAGAACAGAGGTGCCCAATTTAAACTGCAACAACAGAAGCAGATACAGATGGGTTTCCTGTCTGATTTCAGTGGCATTCCCCTAACTCTCAGGTGCACTTCATGCCCTAGCTGCTCCCAAGCAGTCCTGGCTATGTTTGCAGGCCCTCGTAACCTCACTTCAGGGGCACTGGTGCAAATGATCACAACGTGGGTGCCCTAGTTATGATCACACTCCAGTAGAATCATAGAATCGTCAGGGTAGGAAGAGACATTTAAGATCATAAAGTCCACCTTTATGTGTCAGCCCAGCACTACCACTGAAACCCCTAAACCATGAAACCACATCACCCAGCACCAGATCCAGATGCTTCTTAAACACCTCCAGGGATGATGGCTTCACCACATTCCTGGCCAGCCTATTCCAAAGTCTGACCATCCTAACAATGAAACTTTTATTCTAATATCTAATCTGAATCTCCCCCTTCTCAGCTTAAGACCATTTTCTTTAGTACTCTCACTGCAGGCACAGTAGAAGAGGCTGGCTCTCACCTCAACACAATCTCCTTTAAAGTGGTTGTAGCAGTGCAGGAGCACTGCAACATTGCACATCACACGTGCAGCAGGCACATGGAGATAGAAAGAGGCTACATGGTCTTCTGCCAGAGCAGAAGATCTTTGAAGTAATTTTAAAAGTCTTTCAAAGGATAACTGATTTGTCTACCAAAAGAATGGGATGTGTGTGGTTTTGTTGAAGATACTGTTTCTCTAAAGACTGTTCAAGTTGTTGTAGATCCTGGCATGACAGAAATGCTGATGAGAGTAGTGGGCTGGATTGCGTGTGGGTTAGATGGCTGCAGGGGATGTTGCAGCATCCAGAGCTTGTGTTTAACTGGCAATAACAGAACAGGGAGGGAGGAACTAAGAGCTTCAGAAGATATTGATCAGACATTGACACAGAAAGGGCTGTGGGGGGGAAGTGTACTCAAAACTACAGCCTTTATGCATCAGATTAACTGTTAATTGTATGAAGTAATTTTTGATGGACTTTTGACTCCACCTCTTGCAGGTCTCTATTATCATGGCACCTCACAAGCTGTACTGGCATACAGTATAACATATTCCTGTTTCCCTGCCTGTCTGCTGCCCTTGTCCTTCTTCTCAGCCTGAATCCTGTCATCTCCTGCAGATAAGGCAGGTGTCAATATGAGTTGTTGCCAAGCATGTACACTGTCATAAGGCAGGGTATTTATAGTCTCAGGTGTTGCATGTCCTCCCTGGCAACTTCTCTGACCCTTGTATAATGGCTTCAGCACTGAAGAATTCATTTTTTTTCCTGAGAAGCAGTAGAATGATGCTATCAACATCATCATTCTACATTGATCATTTATCAGTTGAATGATACTGCTGAAGACAGTGAAAAGATTTCAGGTGCCAATAGCAGGTGTCAGACTGACATTCAAGTTACACCCTGAAGTCATCCTGCTGCATCAAGGCTGGAGAAACCATTGGTGATCCAATCTGATTTTCAAAGCTGCCTTGCAGCCTGGAATACAAGCTTGGAACATCCTATAAAAGACAGAATATCTCATAAAAAAATAGTTGTAGGCATAAATGACCCAGGTTTGCCTGTTGCATTTCTAACAAATTTGAAGGGGTGAACCCTTTCCCAGCTATGCCTGTGCAATCCCATAAATTCTGTTTCCTGCCCTTATTGAAAGCAGACAGAACAGAGCCATACTGTCTCATGCACCACAGTACTAGCCAGCCAGGCATTTCCAAGAGCAGTGTCATTTAAGGAAATGTTTCTTTTCAATCACTGCAATTATTATGGGCATTTTGAAGACCAAGAGGCAGCTATTCTGCCACTCTATGGAAGTATATGAAGCGCAATTAAGACACATGCTTCCAATTATTTCTGAGCCCAGTTGCTCATGAAATCTACACATCCATGCCAACTTTATTTCCACTAAGCCTAAAAATAATTTAAAGCACTTCCAGTTTTGGGATCTCTCCAGTTGTTTGTTTGTTAAAATTTTTACTATATATATATATATATTTCTGTTTATTGTTTATGTGTTGTGATAACATTAAATGTGATATTTTAGCCCCTCACAATGATCACATATATTTGGAAACATGTAGATATTCCAGGACTTAGGGATCTTTTGACATTATCTTTAGTTAGAAAAAGAGCAGAAAACAAGTACCTAGCTAATTGCATGATGATAAATATGTCTTGTGTTGATGGATGATCGTATGCCTTCCTTGAATTTCACTTGAGACAAAATTCATAGGGAAAAATGTGTGTCCTACATCAGACATAGTTTGGTAAAGGAAATTACAGACTTTGCCAGTAGCCTCCTGTTGTTTGTGACTGAGTCTTTTCAAACCCTTTCCTCTGTATGCTTCTATGATTATTTCACTACCTTGCACTCAAAAAAAAGCATTTTGTCTTGATTTTAAATAGGGTGAATGTAAATGCAGTGGCAAAGATGTATGTTTTGATAAGGCATACTTTGATAGTAGTGTTAAGAAGAGAATTAAGAAGAGCAGTTGATGCCTTGTGAAAATCTTAAAATTAAAAAATCTATTGAAAAAAATTCTGGTTACTCCACTGTGTTTGGAGTGGGAAGGGATAAAAACAGGCTCCCCAGAGGTAAGTCTGGGAGGAGCATGCCAGTGTTTGAGGGACAGAGCACTATCAAGGTCCTTGTCTGCTGTCTCAGTGGAAAGAGAGGATGGAGACCCATGCAAGGGTCATTGACATGTTAGAAACCACAAAGATAGTCAGGTAAGAAATAGGGCTTGTCTCTTCTTGAAGGTGGCAGGATCAATAACCCAGCTGAGGTACATCTACACCAGTGCATGCAGCACAGGCTATGAACAGGAGGAACTGGAAGTCACAGTGCAGCAAGAAAACTATGACAAATTGCCACCACAGAAACATGGTGGGATGACTTGCACTTGCCTGTTCATTCTGAAGAGTTCAGTATGGCTATGAACTCTTCAGAATGAACAGGCAAAGAAGGAGAGGTGGTGGGGTAGCCCTGTATATTAGTCAGTGTTTTGATTGTCTGGAGCTTGGTGATGATAGGGTTGATTGTTTATGGGTAAGAATCACAGGGAAGATCAACTAGGTAGATATCCTGGTGGGAGTCTGTTATAGACCATACAACCAGGATGAAAAGGCAGAGGAAATACTGTGTAAGCAGCTGGGAGAAGACTCACAATCACTGGCCCTTGTATTCGTGGCAGACTTCAACTTACCAGAGGTCTGCTGGAAATACAGCAAAGAGAAAATAGTCTAGGAGGGTCCTGGAGTGTGTGGAAGACACGACTGACAAGGGAGGCAATGAGGGAATGTACCTGCTGGACAGATTGTTTTTAAGCAGAGGAGGAACTGGTGGGTGATGTGACAGCTGAAGCTTGTCTTGGGCAGACGGGAGGTTTAGGTTGAATATTAGGTAAAATTCCTTCACTGAAAGGGTTGTCAAGCATTGGAATAGACTGCCCAGGGAAGTGATGGAGTCACTCTCCCTAGAGGTATTTAAAAGACATGTAGTTGTGGCATTTAGGAGCACAATTTAGTGGTGGGCTGGGCAGTGCTGCGTTAACAGTTGGACTTGATGATCTTGGAGGTCTTTTCCAACCTAAATGATTCTGTGATTATTTTGTCATCTATTTCCATATTCCTCTTGCTTCAAACATTTTTAGCAGGCATATTTGTGTAAAACAAGGATCATTGCTGCTATAGAGCTCATTTGCTTCTGCTACTTAGCTTACTCATGAAAGCATAACCTTTTGCCTATCCCATCACACTTAGACATTTAGAAATTGTATAACTGATGCTGAACTAGGGGAAAAAGCAGATAATTCCTAAACAAACTGTCTATACCAGCATCCTGTTTTTCTCTGTTTTGTATAAGGCATTTTTAACAACATATGGAAGACACTGAGCAAGATGCTGAATGGAAACTTTACATTTTGAATCCTTTAAAAAAGGTATGTGAGCATTGCAGCTACTTGGGTCACCTGTGACTAAGGCAAGCTCCACCATCTTTAGGGTATGTGAAATCTCTCCTCTACTGGAGACTCTGATCATGTGAGATGTCTTAGCAAGCCTCTTTTTCTCACCATTGATTCCAGCTTAACCCAGCAACACTCCCTGATTGGTTTCCAGCCCTGTGATATTAACTAGTACATGTAATCAAAGTGGTGAAACTCTACAGACGTTATTTGTACTGGTGAGGTAACTGAAGAAGAAATTTCCTTTGTAGTAGTGAAGTGGGTGAAATGAACCTGTATAAAAATGAATCTGAAATAATTCTGACCTAAATTTCAAACTGAGCATGATTTTCTCTCCTTTTTAGTAGTTTGAACTTCTCTCTCAGCCTTTACTATTCTTACTTCTTCCCCTGCAGAAATAGCCCTTCCATCAATACCAATACCTTCCATTTAACCCAGCAACCTCTGCTGCAAAAAAATATATTCTTTAAATCTCAAAAAGCATTCCCAGAAACAGCACAGGAGAGGTCATTGACCATATGGTGTGTCAAGAGCCTTTAAGAGAGCATGCTAAGCCTAAATAGTGAGACACATAACTCTCCAGCTCACACTGTGATAGCCTGAGAGACAGGGGGAAAAAGGGTGAGAAAGGTGTGGGAAAAGTTATCTTGGATTATACTGCTTTGGGACCAGAAAAAGTGGAATATATAATGACTAAAGAGAACACTGGCAGCAATTGCACGTGAATTTCAAGTGCAAAACAAGGTTTCTAGCTACACCAAACTATCAACCTTTTGAACTGCAGCCACTTTTAGGAAAAGTCTGGGATGTGGCTAGAACATGCAGGAGTCTCCTTTCACACACAAGACCTGAACTCTGATGTGTGCTGCAGCAGTAATATTTGGTATGGTACTTCTCCCTTTGCACAAGCTTCCTCGTGTGGAGGAGCTTGCTCAGTATATTCTGAGAACCTCTGCACACTTATGTTGGTAAACCATTTACAAAACTCTTGCAGAATGGTCTTCTAATCTGAAATTCTGTTGGGTCTTTTTCACAGACTGGAGAATCTCTCAGCTTGGTACAGTGCTATGGCGGGGGGAGGGTCTTTTTCACAGACTGGAGAATCTCTCAGCTTGGTACAGTGCTATTGGGGGGGACTCTTTTTTTTCTTTTTTTTTTTTTTTTCCACTCATCTTTGCACCCACCTTGTAAATCCACGGTTATCTCTATATTCATGAGAACTCCTTATGAAGATGAGATCTTTCTAGAGCTCTCCTTGAGTTGTCCTAGATATTTTGTAAAATAAAATAAGGAACACCTGTCATCTCTGGACAGCTTATGGAAGTTTTACAAATAAAATAGAGAGGAATTAGCAAGCAGGGAAAGTAATGTGAACAAACTGCAAGAATGTCCTAGCTGCATGTTCCTAATATAAAACAGCATCAGATGTGGTATTGCAATGTATTAGGAATTTACTGGCAAAATGAGATTGCCATTTCCGGGTCTGGCCATAACAGGATATTAATATAGGAGTTGACTAACACAGTACAGTTGAGGTCACATCAGGTTTTCTGGATGGATATACTTCATCAATGACTTGGAGAAAATTATTTTTAAAAGTGCTATTTTTCATATTCAAATCATCACTCTTCAGACCTGAAAAAAAATCCAGTGCAATAGGATTTTTTACCAACACACACAACCTCCTTTCATCAGCATACACGCATATGTTCATCTGAGTAGGTTTGGTTCCACATATGGCAATTTCAGTCTTAGTGAAAAATGATATCTTTAGGCTATTAATTCCAAGCCATATTTTTAATTCCTAAGAGGGCTTATATCTGGGCACAAATGCCACTACTGAAACAAATGTTTTGAGAGGTTTTGGTTTGGTAAGTGGGCAAGAAACAGTTCTTGCCATTTATTGTGGTCCTCAGAGTACTGCAAGGAAGTCTACCAATGACAGGATTTCACTTCACATCCCAGTTAGGTGTTCTGCCTACCAGCAAAAAAAAAAAAAAAAAAAAAAAAAAAAAAAAAAAAAAGGTCAAATTTATATCAGTATCTTTAAAAAACCAGGAGAAACATGGCCACACCACATGTGTGTGAAGAGAAAGACTGTTTTTCTATTAATAAATTGAATGGCCTGGTGAGGAGTACTGAGACCAGCTCTGGGATCCCCAACACAGAAAAGGTGTGGTCCTGTTGAAGTGAGTCCAGAGGAGGACCATGGAGATTATTAGAATGTTGGAGCATCTCTCCTATGAAGACAGGCTGAGAGAGTTGGGGCTGTTCAGCTGGGAGAAGAGAAGGGTCCAGGGTGACCTTTCAGTACCTAAAGGGAGCTCAGAGGAAAGCCAGAGAGGGAGGGACCTTTTACAGAGGCATGTAGTGGACATGTAGTAGGATAAGGAGCAGTGTTTTTAAACAGAAAGAGGCTAGGTTTAGATCAGATATTAGGAAGAAATCCTTTACTGTGAGGGTGGTGAGGCACTGGAACAGCTTGCCCAGCCTGGATGCCCCATGCCAAGTGTCCAAGGACAGACTGGAAGAGGCTTTGAGAAACCTGGTCTAGCAGGTGACATCTCTGCCCATAGCAAGGGGTTGAACTAGATGACCTTTAAGGTCTCTTCCAACCCAAACCATTCTATAATTGTGTTGCTGGGGGATAAGAATGATGAGCATGTGGGGGCTTGTGTCTGTGCTAATGAGCTCCTTTAGCCTTCAAAGGGTCTGTGGACCACCTTAGTCACTATGCAGTGACCAAGAGTTGTTTGCTAGCTGGCACTTGGCAGCTCAAATCCAGGAGCAGCTTTTTAATGCAATGTTTGCTTTCCAGGGCTGAGAGGGGTTCCTGGTGCAGTTTATTTCTGGAATTTACACTAACCATAAGCATGCTCAGTCTCTCCTCCCTTGCATGGTGAAGGATGCTCAGAGAACTTCTCCAATACAGTGAAATCACTGGACATTTTGCTGCATAGGCAGTGACCTAAAGCCAGCAGGACCAAAGGAACACTTTGAGAACAGTAGAAGGAAAATCACTTGTAAAATTCCTGAGATAAGCCACAAATACGAGTAGGTTGCAGATGAAAAGCCTGCCTTGAAGTTCCATGGAATGCCATCAGCAAAAACAGTTTAAGACATTTCTGCTCACCCTATTACCACATTTCATAGTCACTTGACTGGGTGTACTGGTTTTGGCTGGGGCAGAGTTAATTTTCTTTGCAGCAGCCTATATGGTGTTGTCTTTTAGGGTTTTGATGAAAATCATGTTGATAATAACACAGGTATGTGTTAGCTACTGCTGAGCAGTGCTTACACAGTGTCAAAGCTGCCTTTACTTCTCACATCAATGCACCAACGAGTGGGCTGGGCAGGAGGTTTGGAAGGGACAGACATGGGGCAGAGCTGACCTTTGTGACTAAAGGGACATGCCATCCCATCCCATACAACATAATGATCAGCAAAAAAAGCTGGGGAGGAGTTAGCCAGGGCTGCTGTTGTTTGAGGACTGGCCAGGCACTCAGTGCTCACAGTTGGCTCAAGGACAGCAGTTGCTATTTCTTGCATCATTTGTCTTTCTTGAGTGGTTTTTCTGTTATTGACTTGTGTGTGTGTATCTGTTTCTGAAGTTGTTTTTTTTTTGTTTCTTTTTTAGTTTCCTTCCCTTTTTACTTATTAAACTGTGTTTATCTCAACCCATACATTTTCTCACTTTGCCCCTCCTATTCTCTCCCTCAGCCCATGGTAGGAGAGAGCTGTGAGGGGCTGAGCTGCCCACCAGGGCTAACACACAAACCAGACTGTTTCAACCCTTTGGAGGGCTGTACTGAAATCCAGGTGAGAAGATCCACATTAAAAAGAAATCAGTGTATCATGATATTGAAATCACACTCATAAAGAGCAGACACTCCAGAAAAATCACAGATGGTCTTTTAACTTGCTGTGAATTCTTAAGACCACACTGCCATTTCTCTAAGCTCAAATCACCATTGGAAAGACCACACACTAACTGAATGTATTTGCTATTAGGAAGGAATTACCCACATAGTTCTTCAGAATGTAATCAATGATCTGCAAAGCACAAGTTTATGAATAACTATTTGCAGTTTCTAATCTCCAGCCTGTATTTGGATCTCAATTACAGATGCCTCCCAGTCAGGGGAGCAGAAACAAGATCACATTATTTAAGGTAGGACATAAAGATTGCAAATAGAAAAGTGTATGACTGTGTAATGTTCAGAGTTTGTAAACTGTCAGCAGTATAGGTCAAATGGTATTGTTTGTTTCCCATCTGGACAATTTACATAACAAACTAGTATAACAAGAACAACTTATTTCACAGTCAGCCTGAAGTTTGCTTTTAGCATAGAAGCACCAATTCTCATCAAGTTCCAGTGCTCAAATGATCTTTGAAAACAATTAAGGGTTATCTCCCCAGTGGAATAATGGATTTTGTCAGAGATTTTTGGAAGCATTTTCCCCAGTCACCACTTGGTTGTCATTTTCTGTAACATCATTTCTCAAAACAAAAAAATATATCAGATTATTATGATTATGTGCAGTAAAACAAAGCAATGACAGGGATGAGCTCTTCTTCAGTTTTTTTTCATCTTCATTTCAACAGAAAGGATCCATTTAGCAGCCTTCAGTCTGCCCCTAAGTGGTTAATGTAGTGTTCAGAGCAGGTTTTTATTACCCTTTCTTCCTTTCCTGCCTCACTGCACACACACTCATCTTTTCTTTTTTTTCATGCAACTTGATGCTTTTGGTTCCTTTCACTATGTATTATCTGCTGCTGGCAGTAATCTTAGCTCTTCAACTGACAGCAAAATTATGAGGTGCTCAGTACAAGATGACAATTTTCCTTCCCTCATTCTAATTCATTCGTGCCGCCATCAAGGAATCAGCGTCATCTTTTCAACACGTTAACAGCTCTCTGCTGATAGAAAGTATTAGCCCCCCATTCTTCAGCAAGAGGTCAAAAATTATTTTTGTTTTGTAACAACCCATTAGATTTCATGCTTTGGAAAATTCCATTGCTCTCTGATATCAAACAGCTAGGCTGTTGTCTTGGTTGGCACAGAGGGAAGAGAAGGTTTGCTGTGAGAGTCAAGTGACACAGGCAGCTAAAATTCTTTCCTAGAGAGGACTGTAGTCTACCATCAGTCTGGTTGATTGCTTTGGTTACTTGCTTGCTGGTTTTTTTTTTTTTGTTTTTTTTTTTGCCTACTCTTAAGAAAGTCTCTTCGTTTTGATATTCACACAGAGGCTCCTGGCATTGTTTTTTCTACCTTTAAAATAGTTTTTAACAAAATGTTGCCGTAGGCTTTTTTAAAAGTTAAAAGAATCTGGGTTTATATATAACCAGACAAGATGTAATCTATTTCTGTATACATGGCATGGCTTTATTCAGTCTCTCATATAGCTGAATTTATCTGGATAGTGAGTTCCCTTATTCCCAGGCAGCTTCTTAACAGGAAATCCTGGTGAGTGTTACACACACATTTGCATTCAGTGTAACAGAAGCTGAAAATCTTTGTCAGAAAACCTGCATTAAATTGTTCAGTGAGCACGGTTGTGTTTCTGTTGGGTGTACAGGCAGATTACAGATAGGGCCTGAAATGAGCCTGGCAGCAGACAGAGGGGTCTGCAGAGACTGAGGCTCTGCTGACCCTGCCAACGTCCCCAGGCACTGGAGCAGAGCCCAGCTGACCAGCTCAATTCAAGGACACATGAAGCTGGCAGTGATGCTCCTTGTGCTGCAAGCAGACATATGGATATAGGGGTTTTCTTACCCCTCTTTTAATTATAGCACTTGGAATAAGATGAAACCAAAATAAGGAGAAGAAGAGATGGAAACAACCCGGTTAAAAATATCCTATACAGCGAGTATGCAGTAAAATATGCATACTGCAATATTTGCAGATAGGGCTGTGAGGAAATAGAGGTGGAAAGCTGTGGGTTTGGGTGAAAATAGAAGTTGAAGAGCTAATTCAGCATTCACCTCAGGAGTGTCAGAGCCCTGGCAGAGAAATCAGCAGGACTCCTGAGATCTGCAGCCGCAACAGCAGCACACCCAAAGGACAGTGTTCGAGGAAGAGAAATCTGTTCTTTTGGGGCAGAGGTGGACAACAGAAAAAAACCCCACTAATATTTTGAAACTGTTGAGGAGACCTAGTTTTCTTTTACTCCATGTGCCAGCCGCAATTGCTTCATGCCTCTCCAGGGAGTTTTGAGGGGCTCCTGATGAGGGGTGTAGGCGCTTCCACCCCTTGCTGAGCACAAACACTCTGACACAAATCAGGCTGACTGCTCCTTTCCAAGGCCAGTATTGTAGGCACATTTCCCAGGAAGCTAGGAGCTCTGTGAACCTTTAGTTTATTACTGTTACCTTGGGAGTAACTGTATCTATTTCCAGTTTTACATCAGACAGAATCTGAACTTGGTCTTCCTTAATAAACAGCAAAACGTTTGTTGTCATTATCTCTGGGTGAACACACATAAAAATAGACCTTTGGCAGACATTATTTATGTTCTACCTGCACCTAAGAGTGATCTTCAGGTTTTGTCCCATGCTCGCCTGTATTGCTGGATTTAAGTATTTAGCTGTGATTCAGCAAAAGGAGGGAAAAAACTGCAAAAAACACAAAGACTTCACTCCTCCTCACTCTTCCCAGCTGCACACACCCGATCGACTCATTTCCTTTCCCAGCAAAGGAATTAGGCCCCCGCAATGCTGTTATTTCCAAAACAAGGATGCTCAGCCATAAAACTTCAGCTTTTGTGTTAGGAAAAATGTGCCAGATGTCCTTGCTGCACAAGGGACAAGCCTGGAGACGAGCACACAACGTACACCAGTTAGTGTTGGGGAGATGCAATATCTGCCAATGTATTTAATGCAATACATGCCAGCACACTGAGCGCAGAGTGTGCCAAAGCTGCTGAGCTGTGAGACAGCAGGAGATGCTCACCCCAGGGGATGGAAGCTGCCCAGTGAAGTCTTTTTAGTTCCCTGTAGTACTTACACAAAGTAATCTCTCCTGAAGCAACTTCCTGCTTCACCAGACTTACCATCCTCCTTCCCTTTTTTCCAAGGCATTACATTATCATTTGCTTCTTATTTCCTTGGATGACCTACCTAGTTTATGCTAATTCTCTTATGAAGTGCAACTTCTCCCTAGAGACCTTTCACAGAGCAGTGTTTTGCACTGTTTTCCTGTGCAACGATGATTTCCCCATGAAACAGGCTTGATTTGAAAGAGAAAGTGTTTCCTTGAGCTGCCAGCTCACTCAGGTCTCCAGCAGCTGAGCTGGCTTTCTTCCACCTTAAGCCGGAATGACGCTAGTAATCGAGGGTCGTGCTGACAAGCTCCGGTCTCCGGCTGTGCCTGTGTGGCCGTGTGGCCATCAGCTGATGCTCTAAGGGACAGCTTGCTCTCTCTGGTGGCTCTAGCACCGTCACATGGGGGAACCCACTGCAATGGAGCCAGCAGAGCTGATGGCAGCCAGTGATGCTGAGGGGTGCATGAAAAGCACTCACGACTAACTAAGACCTGGAGATACCTCCTCAAGTGAAAACACACCAACTTTAATAAATTTTCAGAGTGTGAGTGTACTAAGAGACTATTTTGCTGTGGACTGGACAGAAAAAAAAATTTCTCCCCTTTACAGCTTTTTCCAAATGTGTAAGAAATCCCTAAAGGAAGACCAAAATGCCTTCCTCCTCCCTAATATGACACCATGGAACATAAATTCATGCATATTCAGATCTTACTCACAGGGAAAAAAAATATAGCAGCACTGAGACAGTTCAGAATGCCACTAAATTACACGTGCAGTGCAATCTGTATTTTATCTCTTTGGCAAATCAGTGCTATTCACTCCTGCTAACACTCAGTGTCGGTACTTGAATGCTGAATTGCCACTCAGAGCACACAGAGTTCACCCAGGGAACCCAGAGGGGATTCAATGTCCATTAGCTATGGAAAAAGGGAAAAATGTCTCTGCTATATTTCAGCTGGACTGTTAGTGCTCTGCTAGGATTTCTGAGGACAGAAATGCTGTTTATAAAGCATCACTTGGCAAGAAGGTGTTTCATAACTGAAGCACAGTTGAAAAATCTGTCTGTTTAACAGACGTGTAAATGGTGAGCTTTTTGAAAGCCTGACTTTTCCTTTTTTGTCACTGTTTTTTCTTCTGTCACTTGTTATTCTGAAGTGTTAAGTGTTTCTGGATGTGTCTCTAAAGCTTTCTTGGTTTTTTGCTGATCTTTTTCACATCTTCATTAAACAGAAACAGATTGAGGAGAGTGCAACTTTTTAATATATCTCACCAAAACTGAAATACTGCAGGAAAATAACAATGGAATTGAGTTTTGATCCATTATCTTTGCAGGAGAGCTGTGTATCTAATACTACAAAGCATGAATGTGATCTCCTTACAAGGTGAAAGGAAAAGATTTTGCAGTTGAGTTTTATGCTTGTCCTTGCATTTACTGTCTTTTCATCCTCTTTTTCCCTAACTGCTCTTGCTCCTGTAGGAGCCATAAACTTTGCTTCAGCTCTGCTTGAGAGCTGTAGGTATACAGCCACTAGTTCTTGTGAGTAAGGAATGACACCTTGTGGCCATAAAACGCCAAAATAAAAATAATCCTATTAGATTTTGAACCATCTGTCCATTGCTTATAGGCAAAGTTTTCTTTAACTGTCATTTCTTTGAGGAACCAAAGAAATTTCAGTATAAATAAGGGTTTTGGGGTTTTTGTTTATGTTTTTATATGGCTAAGAACTACTAAACTTCTCCCAGGGAGAGAAAATAGTTTTTGAGGCTTTGCTCACCTAGCTGGCAGACAAAGTAATTTTACTCCAGCCAGACTATCCTTAGGGAGAAGTTAGCTCAAGGATCATCTCACCGGGAGACTTCACTCCTAGCCCTTTGCCAGAATTTGAGGAACAGTATTTCTCCTTAAAACCATTTGTAAGCAGGAGTAGGATGATCTCCCAGTGGACTTTTCTGAAACTATTAGCCTTGGTCGCCCTGCCCTTTGTCAGACCTTTGCAGGGCAGACCTTGGCCTAGGGATCAGAAGAAATGTGTGAGAGCACCATCATAATCTGGGGACAGGATGAGTTTTGGCTTCAGGATATTGTTTCTGCTTCCACCATAAAATTTAACAAATAACACTTGAGATTCTCTTTAAACTGCTGGTTTCTTAATTGTCCTACTAGCAAAAAACATGGCTCAAAACCTTTTTAGCTGAAGGAAATGGGAGTGTAATGGGCTTAAAACACCCCTCACTCAAACCTATCATTTCTTCCTATGTGGTTATTCATTGTTATTGTTTAAATTGCACCAATTCCTAGGAACTCAGGGGTTTGTACTAACAAAATATTCAAAGGTAGTTAGACATCACCTCATGCCCTCTGTGTCTACTTAGTGAATAAGAAGTATCAGGTAGGCAAAATGGTTTAAATCTGATGATGTGTACTGGGAAGATAAGAGGGAAAGAGGGAAAAAACAGATATTCCTATTCATCCACTGAGTTTAGGTGATGTCAGGTGAGAATGATTTGTACTTCATCATGGGAAAGGTGAATTTTTTAGCAGAGATGCCAGAGAGGGTAGGTCTAACTTCTTCAGGTATTGGCTGAAAGCTTTGCCCAAGGGAAAAGAAAGAGCATAAGGAAGACAATGCAAATCATCTTCCTGCTCTTGAAAAGTTCACTGGGTGAGTCTGGAGGCTGGCAATGAAAGCGTTACCTGACTCAAGCTCAGTCTGTTTAGCCTGTGCAGAGTGCATAACTTCTCCCAAAGTACATCAGTCATCTCCTGGAGATGCCCAGGGGGAAAAAATCACTGACTTTTCTGTGGGTGATCACTATAATGATGTAAATGGCCATTTGTCCACAGCAATAACGTCAGACACTTTAACCTATGCAACAAATTAAGTCAAAGTAACCCAGATTTTTGAGCTCTGTTTCTTTTTGGGCTTTAAGAGCACCTTTTAATGAACCTTCATGAACTTAAAAGCCGAAAGACCCATCCAAACCTCTCCTCTAAGCAAAGGGCAATGCCTGTTCTGGACCTCCCAGTTTTGATTAGTATGTTTTGCATGAACATTTAACTTGTGCAGAAGTCCTTCTGGACATCACATATCATTCCAAGATACACAAACCTTTCAAAGCACAGCTGGAAAGGGCCCTGAGGAACATCATTTCACCCCAGTCTGAACATGGAGTTACATCAAATGCCCTCCAGAAGCCCCTTCCAATCCTAATTTTTCTACCATTCTCTAAGCAAGCTGTGTGACATGTCAAACCAAGTCTCAGACCAGAAAGCTGTCAATAAAGCTGTGATTAGGGCCTTTGTTTTGAAGAGAAACTCAAGCCTAACTCACAATTTATTTACATCATAATGCAATTGCTATCACTCTGCTGGAGACATGGGATGCTTTTTTGTAATTTTATTACAAATATTTGGAACTTAATTTTCAAGTTTCAGCTTTTGAAGTCTGAAGGTTTCAGAATTTCAGAAGGAAAAGAATGTGCTTGTGGGATTGAGGTAAACTACTTTTGAAACACGGTTTTTCAGACACAATGATTTGTTTGTATGTTCTGGATGGCCACTGATGTGCCTTCACAGCAGTGCACTGAGTTCAAGTCTTTGATTCTCTGCAATAAGCCTAAAAGATTATTTTTATACAGTCATTTGCTTCACAGGGGAGCAAGGCAGGGAAGAAATAATGCCCAGAAATGTTTCATTAGACATAATTTTTCTAAGGCAGTCAGTTAGTAAAAACATCTGAGTCATGAGCCAGTGGAAGTAAAAGTTTTTGTCAAACTGTAGAGAAGTTTGAACCCATTTGCCTGCTACCTGGTCTCTTGTGCAACCTCAGTTTGAGAATACACAGTTAGAATACAGGTTTAGATTTTTCTTTGGCTTTGAGTCATGCCATTAGAGTCTCTGTCAGATTTATAAAGTCAGAAATCATGAAGGCAAATGACTGCACTGGGACTCCATATAATATTAGCCACAAGAGGTGGTGATTCTTAGTTTATGTCCATTGCAAGAGGTGAGCAGCACATTCAGACAGGATTATTAAAACAGAAAAATTATCTCAAGGGATAGTGGGACGTAAATAATAACTCATCTTTAAAAAGACTGAGTGCCACCTCCTTCTCTCTTTTAAGGTAACCAAGCATGCTATAATTATAGGAGATAATTAACCACTCCTTATTCTATTGAATATTACTTAAAATTCTGGAAGCATAGTAAAAATCACCATTAGATAAATATGAAATCTGAATCCAAGGAAATAAATTTGCTTATAGAAAGTCAGCTGTGAAGTCTGAAATGCAAACAGGGTGTGAGCTTCCCTCATAGTCTCTGATATGGGACTATACACCATCGTGCTTGCAAAAGCATAACTCTGAATAAGAAAGACAAATTTCTGGCCTGTGAAGTTCCTGGAGTGCTGTGTTTAGAGTCATAATTGCCAAAAGGTAACTTTAAAGAGAAAAATGAAGAATAATAGAATACTATTCTCTTCATCAGGGATGAAGAGAAAAAGTAGTTACAAGAATAAAGAATACAGCTAAACCCAGGAAATCTGAGATGAAATTAACAGATGAGTTGATTAACAAGGCTATAAAAAATGATACTTTAAAAGAGTAAGTAAGGGAGCAGGCTTCAAAGGAAAAGACTGAAAGTGGCTCAATAAATTTAGGAATGGATATCACTTAAAATCATACTTACTTTTAATTAAGAGACATTTAGAGTGACACCTACTTATCTAATAAAAGCATTCTAATAAAGTGTTTCAAAGGTTCTCAACAGACACAAATTTGCTGTGTACTTTCTGATGTTCTCCTTGGGTGCAGCTTTTCAAGGGGGAAAACTAAGTAAAATCACACTGGAAGCTTCAATTTGAACACCACTCTCACAGCAACTCCTATTTTAGGCATCCTCCTTTTGCAGAAACACAGTCCTATAGACCCTGAGTTTATCCATCCGAAAGGGTTAAGCAGCTCATTTAGCTCTCACACCTGTGAAAAGCTGGATAGCCTCAAAGCCTGGTTTAATAAATGGTTTTGATGCACTGGGTAACTCTCTGAAAGGGGAAAAAGGAAGTTTAGGAAAAGATTAAGGAAACAACAGAATTTTGCCTGAAGTACAATATTTATTTATTGACCCCTAAGTGGTGCAGCTGTATTTTCAATGTTTGATGTGAAAAAGCTAAGATAAATATTTCGAGAGGTATGACTGTCATGTCTCCCGCCGTTATTCTGGGCCAGCAACCTACTTTGAAAGCTTTTTTTTTTTTCAGAGGTGAGCTTCCTGCAGTTTTTCTGACTCAAATCTATGTACGCACATGGGAAGTGTTAGATGATTTCTAAATCTTCCATGTTTGATGCTTTGTGGCAGGTCCTGCATGATAGTTGAGCACAGAACAGGAAATGTCTCATAACTACCAAAAAAACTTCTCTGTGTACAGTGGTGTGCCAAGTTTATTGGCAACAAAATCCAAATGCTTTCCAATCTTTGAAATTGTTTCTAAAAATATTTAGTATATATGTGATCATCCACTTGAGATTTCTGGAATGATTAATCCGATTAATTTAAGAAGAAATTGCCTGCAGGCCAGCAAGTAAAATGCAAGAAAGCATTAATTAAGATCACATACTGAACTTTAAATAATTAGAAGAAAACATTGTGTCCCCAAATACAAAATGTATCCATGATCTCTTTGTTATGCCCTTTAAAGATTATATGAAATCTATGAATGAAAAAAACATGAAAAAATAATGCTTTTATTATAGGGTAAATAAACTTGCTGTATCTTCCCATTTAATAAAGAGCGGCAAGAGGCAGCCCATTTAGTAGCAAAAAAACCTGAAAGCTTATTTTCCACATATTTTTTAAAATACACATTGAGGTCATGGCCCCACTGAAATGTGCAGCTGGAGGAGAGCACAAGGGGGAGGAAAAAACTGCAGCTGGAAGAAATTTTTCCAGCATCACGCCTTGGCCTAGTCAAGGCTGCTTTGCGTCCAGAGTAAAGTGGTCATTTAAAATCATATGTAGAAAAAAGTGTCATTCTGACCACACTTTTCATTGTGAAAAGCTCTAGAACAACAACCACCTGCTCTGACAGGGCAAATACTAAAGTCCTCTGATGTACTGTTGCGGAGAAATTACTTATTGATGCCATAGTCACACAAGATTCCCAGCCCCAACCTTGTCCTATCAGTGTTGCTACTCCTTACAGGTTTCAGTCAGCTCATGAGGGCTGGAATCTCTTTTTAACCTGAAGCCTTCAGAAGGTTAGCTGCCACAGACAGAGCGAGGAAGACAGTGGTTATCACAAACATTTGCAGAGCAATACCAATACTGAGCCTACTACAATTGTTTAAGCCTCCTCTGGCAGAGCAACTCACAATGTTAGGCCAACGCCATCTACCCAAGATAAATGCAAACAGGCAGCTTTACAGCTAAACCTACACAGGAACAGAGTATATGTTTTCTGCTTTTAAGCATTTCAGAAATGTTCTGGAGGGGTGAACACATGCATCCATTTAGCCATTGCCTTGACTTTTAATAAAAAAGAAAAAAATGAAAGAATTATCTTAATTCTGTAGGGTAGTTCCAAATTTCAGATGGTTGGAGAGCCGAAAGAAAAGTGCTTCTCTAGTAACACAGAGCATGGGTGAGGACCTGAAGGCTGAATTACAAGACCACTCCCTGATACGGGATTGAGAGGTCAAGCCCTTGCCATAGCTTAGCCATGTCCCAGAAAGCACCTATGGACTGAGGGCAAACTCTCCAGGTAGCTTCTGATTTTGAACATCTGGGAAATTGTAATGATTTCAGCAGAGTATTACGTATTTCAAGAGAGAAAACACTGTTGGACCTGATGTGCTGGATAACACAGACCATCCCATCCCATCCCATCCCATCCCATCCCATCCCATCCC
>NC_031769.1:91931058-91988992 GCF_001522545.3 Parus major
AGCGTGTTGTTAAGGCATAAAGACTGACTATTCACCAGGTATTAATTGTTTGGGCAAAATCCAACATCAAATACTTGCATTTAAAAATAAACTGGAAAACGTTCCGTTTCCGAATTACAAGCCAGGAGGAGCCGGTCAGTAGGTGGCACAAGAAGAGCACAGCACTGCACTGCAGTACGGGATCTGAGCAGCCAGGGCTGTACCCCGAGCCAGCAATCCTGCCTTTCTCCCCGCCGCCTTGCAGTATTTATAAACCCTGTTAGCCAGTGATTTAACTAACTGAATCATTGCACTGAAGCACGCGGAGTGAGGGGCTTAAGTGGAAGCTTTCTCTGAAATGCTCCTTATTCCATCCCAGAGTGCACTCTGTACTCTGGACATCTCACATCACTACATCAATTGCTTTCAAGTATTAAACAAGGTTGAATACCAGTGCACAATAAAATAGAAATTTGACATGCCAAAGTACAGTGCTCCGACATTTAGCAGGGTTGTGGTTTGCTGTCTTGAAAAGATCTTGCTTATATTGCAATCAGAGCACCTCAAAGCCTTTTAGAGCGTTGGGGGAAATATAGCCCCACAACAGTCCCTTCTGCTGAGGAAAAGGTTTCATTTTCAACTGTGCTTGTTTACCAGCAGCATGTTAAAGAAGAAAATAGTAGAGCCACAAGTCAGGGCTTGAAGCAGCAGTTTGTGGTCGTCACGATCTGCAGGAGGTCTCTGTCTTTCCAGAGGAATAGCAGCAGCTGCTAGACAACCACATTGCACTAGGAGGTCAATGGATTGAGCAGTTATATTTAACCTTAGGAACTCTGTGATGACTAAAAGATGTTGCCTTTGTTGGCTGATGCCTTCATTAGCTGTTGCCAAGGTTTTTCTTGTAGGTTGGAGTTCCAGGAGCACCATGACTGGGTGAGAACCAGCTCAACAGTTCCTGTTTCTTCTGTGCAACTGCATGTCTCTTCTTCCCCACCAAGGTTCTAAAGGAAAATGCAGAAAGACACATGTGCTGAGTGCCCTGCCTTGTGACTCTGACATGTCATCATTCATTTACAGGAGGAAAATTGAAGGGGTAGTGGTGTCAAAAAGACGTGCATGATTAAGCTTTTCTGAATCTCTCCTTTGCACTCTGGTGCCAGAGGACTGCACGCAAATCACACAGAATGTTATGAAAAAATACTGAATTGGAACCAACCAAGTGTAAAAATTATGACTTCTGCCTACTCTAAGATAAAAATACATCTACAAATAGCTAGTTCTAAGCTTAGGTGTGTTTGTGTTTAAAAAAAAAAAAAAAAAGGGAGGAGGACAAACATCAAATACTGAAGAAAACAAGCTATCATCAGCACAAATATACTCATCATTGTAATGTATTTTCCTTAAACAAGCAAAATTGAATCCTACTTAGCCCATCTCTTACATTATTCTATTTGTCTGTACAATTCTAAAAGGACAATTATAAGCACTGTTAAAGCATAAAATACACCAAAGCTGTCATACCTTTCTCATTTCAGGTCTAATTTCTATTTCCAGCCCACACATACCTGCTGTTATATCTCATTTATTCCTGTAAATTATGTGCATCAGCATAAGTAACTGATGACACTGAGATCACAGCTGTGCTGAATTCTAATCAAGAAGTGAATTTTCACCACCTAAAGTCCCCTGCACTCCTATTTTGTTCCTCCTCAAGTGAAAGAGGACAGAAAGCCTAATTCTGAGATATAATTTATTAAAGACCTGGAAATATGCTGGGATTGTCAAAGCAGCTGAAGCTGGGCATGGTGACCCAAGAATCCCTTTCACTCTGGTACAGCCATGGTTTCAGCACACCCAAGAATCATAGGATGAGTCTTTCTTGATGGAAATAGGTGATGGTGCCCACTGAAATACTGGAAGCAAGTCAGTAGGGAACATATCCTGGGTCAGCCGCTCCCTGTTATGCCAGCAGCGTTGCCCACCACAGTATGTGACCAATTCAGTCTGACCAGTCTCCAAATGCACAGTGACAAAGACTCAGTGTGGATTCTTCATATTTTTCAAAGTGTTTCTGCACCATCCATAGCTTTCATTTCTGATCAGCTCCAAATGAATAATCTGACATGACTGTTGCTTGCCAAAATGTAATGAGTGAATATGGAATTTCATATTTTGATTTGACAGTGATTTGTGGGTTTGGTTTTAGCTCTCTAGGCTGCTTGGGGTTCTCATGCAGAATCTGGTGTGAATTCCCAGTGTGGATGAGCTATTCCTGGGCTTTAATGCAATCTTCCAGGGCAAATAACTCTGAGTTTTTCATATTCCAATAGGGATTCAAAATGCTACATTTAGCCAGATCAGGATTAATGAAAAGAGCTTTAAAATGAAGCTCAAATGCATCTGCTGGGTTTTACCTATTATTACAATGACAAGATTTACCTTGCCGATGTCAAGAGCAAAAAAATCAACGATGGCCCTTAGGATGACCCTACTGTGAGATTCAAATGGCAAGGAAACCTGACACCCGGCCATCCACCACTCTCCAGTTACACTGGCACATGTGGCAGGGCTTGCTGTCCTCCAGTCAAGCCTTGAGTGGTCTCAGCTGCATGGAAAGGGAAAAGCTTCGGGAATCCTTCTGGGTAGGATACAGCCTATACATTTGCAACACAGCCTGCGTACACCAGACCCACATCTTAGATTTGCTCTTGCCTGGTAAAGGGTGTGCAGTGCGTGTGAGGTAACCTCTTTCTTGTGATATAGGAAACGTTTAAAGTAAACCCTACAAATGTACTTGTTGAGGTAGTGCTTAAAGATATGAGAGCAGGGTCTAAATTGCTAAATGTATATACAGACTGGGGAATGAGATGCTGGAAAGCAGTGGTGTGGAAAAGGACCTGGGGCTCCTGGTCGATGGCAAGTTGACTATGAGTCAGCAGTGCCCTGGCAGCCAGGAGGGCCAGCCCTGTCCTGGGGAACATCAGGCACAGCACGGCCAGCTGGGCAAGGGAGGGGATTGTCCTGCTCTGCTCTGAGCTGGGGCAGCCTCACCTCCAGTGCTGGGGGCAGTTCAGGGTGCCATAAGATAAAAAAAATATTAAACTATTAGGGAGTGTTCAAAGGAGGGAAATTAAGATGGTGAAAGGCCTTGAGGGGAAGCCGTATGAGGAGCAGCTGAGGTCACTTGGTCTGTTCAGCCTAAAGAGGGGATTGAGGACAGACCTCATTGCAGTCAAAACTTCCTCATGAGGGGAAGAGGAGGGGCAGGCACTGATCTCTTCTCTGTGACAGGACCAGTGACAGAATGCGGGAGAATGGCCTGAAGTTGTGTCATGGTAAGTTTAGGCAGGTTACTGAGAATAGATTTTTCACCCTGATGGTGCTTGGACATCTGGAACAGGCTTCCCAGGGAATTGGTAACAGCATGAAGCCTGACAGAGTTCAGGAAGTGCTTAGGCACATTGTGTTCCTCTTGGCGATGGTCCTGTGCAAGGCCAGGAGTTGGACTCAATGGTCCTCGTGGATCCCTTCTGACTCAGATTATTCTGTGAAATTCTGTGGTTGTGAACTCATCGGAGAAGAAGCTTTTTAGTTATGTTACAAAGTGCCTCAGGCAGCAGTGACAGTGTTGTAAGGGTCACTCTGGGCATTACTGTATATAGCAAAAGTGAAATGAGAATGCGAGAATGCTCACCACCCCTACCAATGCAGCACCGACATGGACTTCCTAAAGCTGTATTGCCCTCACATGCTCCTGTTTCCTCACGAGGCAGTAGCGGGGCCGAGGTTTCAAACGCGGGCCATGATTTTGTGACGAGATTGCACATGGGTTTCTGCAGGGTTCCCTAGTACCTTCGGACCTCTCCAGGGTTCCCGCAGCGCAGCACCTGCAGGAACGTGGAAACTTCAGCCCACCCCGCAGAGGCCGGGAAAGGCCGCGTTCCTGCCATGGGCACCTTCCCCCGTCCCGGGAGGGATGCTGGCTCCTTGCCTCCCCCTGAGCTCGCTCTCTCCGGGGACCCATGCCGTGCCTCCTCCACGTCGCAGGAGCTCACGTAGACACCAGGCGCGGAGAATCGGGATGAAATTACCTTCATGCATAAAACATGGCATGGCGACAAAGGGACGGCAGGGCCTCGGTGGCCGCCCGCCGCATCCTGCCGGCGGCCCGGAGGCTGGCCGGGGGCTGCCGCAGGTTCGCCCGGCGGGGAGCGGCCCGTGCCCGGTGGCCCCGGGGACGAGCCATGGACCTGTCGCCGTGCCTGCACTGGGTGCGGACGCGGCTCTGGCGCTGCAGGGTCAGGCGGAGACAGTTCTGCAGTAAGTGTCGCGTCCCAGCTCCCCGCGCACCCCTTGCCACCCGCTTTGCCCTCAGCGCCTGGCACCCATCGCAGCTCCATGCGAGAGCCCGCGGCGGCCAGGCCCAAACCCAGGGCCCGGCTGCTGAGGGCACGGCCGAGGCTCTGTGCCCCAGGGCCCGGCTGCTGAGGGCACGGCCGAGGCTTTGTGCCCCAGGGCCCGGCTGAGCGGAGCCCTGCGGCTGGGGCATCGACTTCGAGACTGGGTGCTTTGAAAGGGCCCCTGCCTAGCACGGCTGAGCACTTCTCACTTTCCTAAGAGAGTTTTAAGACGGGATGGTTTGTGTGGTGAAAGGGGAATAAGGAAAAAATGCACAATAATACCGCTCCTTTTTTTTGGCCAGCTGAAGGAATCAAAAAAGTTTGATTGACGGGAATATAGCCAAATCAGTGGTTTGTAAAGTCACGGTGCAGACAACACTCTGAACCTGCCCACTCCTTTGTCTGGTTAGAAACCATGTATGTCAATGATGTATATTTGTGTGTGTATACATATATATACACACATACACATACATGTATATAAATGTATATATAATCTTACTGCAAGTTGCTGGGGTATGTTATTCACCATTTCGCTGTGGTTTTACTGGAGGTAGTTTGCTTGCCTTCCCTGACAGACCGTATACATGGAGATCCAGCCAATTCTAGCTGATTTATTCAGGCTTCCTTTCAGCTGGCACCTTGGAAAGAAATGCTGCCAGCAGTTCTTCAGAGACACACAAAGGGTAATGTATCTGTGACAACTGAGGAAACAGAGGGGATTTCTTTGGTTCAGTCAACTGTAGTGTCTAATCACTCCTGAGGAGATGCTATGCAATGGCTTGGGAGGATGGGCTGGGTTGGCCGGCCAAATGAAGCATCCTCTATTCCCATCAAGGTGATATATTGTAAAAGGGATCTTGGAATGAGAATGCCATTAGGAATACACTGCAGAAGCATTAATGTGATAAAATGAGCATGCTGTCTGTCAACTCTGCATCAAGCTCTTGTCATTTCAGTACCCTAGTTTAGCCATGAAGATAACAAAGTCTGAATTTTTCTAACTCATATCATTGCAGTATAGACACAAAGCTCTCACAGCTACCTTCTTAAATAGTGTTTTGCCATGAATTCAACTCCAGTGTGCCTTTCCGATGCAAAATGTTACAGATGTCAGAGAGACTGATTTTCTAAGTTGTCAGTTGACTGTAGGATGTATTCACTGGTTTTCAATGCTTGCACCTTTGTGAGTATTTTGGTCAATTTTCTGGCTGTTAATGAAGTAGAAAAATAGAAATAGTTTTCCTGTCTACTTAGAGTTATATTCACCTTCTTCCATATGAGGTTCCCTACTCTTCAAAAATTTGTTTTTGGCAGGTAGTTTGAAAATGTGTATGAAAACTTCTTACCACAATACTTACTTTGAGCATTAATTATCTTGTGAATATATATATATCCCTTACTTGTGCTGTCTTGTGAGTTAATAAGAACTACTGCCAAATGCACTACTTAGCTGGAGCTCTAAGAATGAGAAATTCGAGAACAGCAGATGCTCTGAATAATTGAAGGAGGTTTCTTTGGTTGACAATGGTGCTATCTTTGCACATCCCTCAGAGCCCCTCTTTTTAGCTGGCCTCTGCCTTAGGGAAACTGCAGCACCGAACAAAAAATAAAGTTTTTATTTTATTTTATTTCTTAATGAGTCTGAAAAATGCTAATCACTCAGAAGAGTGTTTGTTGGCTTTGTTACTAGAAATAACTTCTGGCATCTTTAATTAGGTTGCTTTAGCCTGGATCAGTGAAGAAGCACAGCTTTCTGTGATCTGTGCTGAGGCCAGTCCGGAATAAGGACTGCTCCTTGCAAATTCTTTGTGTCCAGATTCAGTTTGGCCTCTTTAGCTGCCTTTTGCTGAGGCACTGCAGCAAAACTGCTGCAATTACAGGAGACATGCTAATCTTCTGTTTAAAAATGTGCAATTGAGAATTAAAAAAAAAATTAAAAATCTAGTGTGGAAGCTACTGCTGGCTGTTTTTCGGAGCCTCTATGAGCACAGGCTGTCATTGTACCTCCTTGTTAAGGCAGCCATTCAGAGAAACAGCCGGGCGACTTTGCAGTCCTTCTGTGCCTGCCCTTGTGGCCTCATTTCACGGCCGAGTCCCTGAAGGAAGCTCCCTGCAGGCACGTGTGCTCATGGCAAAAACACTGCTTTGAACAAAGGCACGTTTTCAAATGGGAGAGCAATAGTTTCCTCATTTTCCTCACTGCCTGGCTGGATGTGGCTGTCCCTCCGACCAAGGGGAAGCGACTGCAGCTGGCACCAGAGAAACCCTCTGAGAGGCTTCTGACATTCACAAAATTAATCCTCTGTTTTCACCTCGCAGCAAGGGCTGGTTCCAACAGAGAGATATTGGACAGAGAATGTAAGTTCATGATACTGCTGTAAAAAAAATTACACTGGAAATACTGAAATCTGCTTTTCTTCTGGACACTCCTGTGTCCATGCAGATGGAAAAACATGGTGAAGCTTTCCTGGAGTGGGTCATGCACAGCATCTCAGTCTCACTGGGCTCTCTGAGGTCTCATACAGGTTGGCCTGCTTTTCCTTCCATTTCCACTGTCCCAGCCACACATATAGTTCATGAACCTTGTAGGAACTTGGGGTCTCCAAGACTGCTGCCTGGCTGCTAGGTCTGATTGAAATTGACCAGGGGTTTAAAAAATATTAATGATCATTGTGCATAATGTTTCCTCAGGAAAACAGGCTAATAATTCCTGCTCATGCCAAGGTTGGAAGCTTAGCTTGGATCATGCTAGTAATAACTGCATGAAGCAAGTCTGAAAGCTGTGTTGTGAAGAGTCTGAAAAGCAGCTGTTTGTTGCTACTCCCCAAAATGTACTTGGCTTCTGGCCACCAGTGCATGTTAAAGCCCTGGGGATCTGTGGGAAGGAGGTTTCTCTGGGTTTGCCTGAACCTTAACAGATGGGGATTGCACAGAAAATATTAAGAGTTTACACCAAGCAAAAGGATTTTATGTCCCTGATGCAGGTCAGCAAATAGGGAAATTCTGCTGGCTGTGTGGCCAAGGGCTCTTTTGAATGTCTTGCCCTACCAGCCCAATACTCAGAGGCTGCAAGGCAATGAGTGGTCTCAGAAATTCTGCAGGTCGGGCCTATCTGTACCTCTGCACTGAAAGCATTTGGTAAAAAGGCAAGAGCTGGGGAAGCCACTGAAGAAATATTTAGTGACTTGTTTAGAGCCATAACCCCAGTGGGGCTGTGGGGAGAGACACAGGGTGTCTATCCACATGCTCACCCCATGAGTACTGGGCACCCATGGTGCTGCTGTGGGTCTGGTTCTGGTTCCGGGTCCAGGTCCGTGTCTGGATCCAGCCATTGCCAGTGCTGATTGTCATCAGCACACACTCATTCTGGAATGCTGCCAGCTATCTGGGATCCAGCCAGAGTGTTTATTGTGCAAGGGTGGGCCTTAGAAGCTGTATCCTCTGGTGCTAATGTACTTTCACAACCTGTAACATTTAGGGCAAGGAATTGATGGCAAGCTTTAATCAAATCTCATTAAGTATTCATGGTTAGTCACACTTTCTCCTCACCAGCAAGGCCCACTAAAGTAATGTTATGAAGAGTCCTTTATTATTTCTGATCCAAACTGGCTGTGTAATTTAGAAAGAAAAAGGTCTGCTTTGTATTTCAATTTGTTTCCAGATGAAAAAAAAACAATTGCCATGAAAAATCTAAGAAAAGAAAGAAACCAGGAGCAAAAATGTCATGTTTAAAAGAAAAATGGCAAAAGCATAATTTGTACATGAGCTGCCTCACAATATGAAAATTTACCTTATTTTGTGATATGTGAAATTGGTTTACAGAAAAAAAAAAACCCAACATATGAGTCACTGGTGTTAGGGAAAGAAGGCAAGAATATTGTTTATATTCATAAATGGAAATGATCTATAAGCTAATAGACGAGTCTGGATTTAAACTACACTTAAATGGCAATAAAAAAAAAAAAGTGTGCTGTTTATCCTACTCATTCTTGGTAATAATGTAATAATTTTAAATTATGCTTTTGTTTTGGAAAGAGAGAAGGAGATTGTTCTCCTGCAAAGGAGTAGATTTCATGCAGTATGGGATAGCTGTACTTCTCTTCTTACCTCAGGGAAATGTTCTTTGGAAACACAATGTTATGTACCTGAATGCATGGTCCCATTGAAGTGCTGTGATTCTTGCGTGGGCAAGAAACGTTTCCTCAGAGGGGTCCTTTCAGGACCAGTGGAGATTGATGGATTTCAAAACCATCCAAGGCACAGCTCTTTGTCTCCTCAGACCTTTGACATGTGGAAGGAAGAATATGCAAGTATGACTAATATTCACCCATGGCTGTGAAAAAGCTCTTTCCACAGAGCTTTTGTTAATTCTGTATCCATGTGATGCTTAGACTCCATCCTTCTGTGACTGGAAAATCATAATGGGATTCAAGGTACATTTTGAATAATGATTAAAGTACTGAGAATTTCAGATCAATAAGTCTTTCAAAACAACCTCAAAACCATTTGCACGCTTTGTTTTGTTTTTCTTAGTGTTGCCCCTCGACCATTCATTTTTTTGCTGCATTTCAGAAAAGGTGGAACCTTTTTGTCATTATTCATTACAGCTGGGGAACCTGAGAACTTAGTGGTGAGTCTGCAGCAGACCCCTGGCAGGGTAGGTGATGAAAATGTAGCTGATAACTTTGTATAACATGCAATAATTCACAGGTACCAATATTAAGATTTCCAAGGAAATAGGTGATGACTGCGATTACCTGCTTTCACACTACCATGCTTCAGCAAAACTCGGCCCTTTAATTTAGTATAAAATGTGAGACAAAATTTGAACACTTAAATTAAAACATCTTCTGTTGCATTCACCAAATCTCAACAGAGTAGTAGATAGACCCACAGCTGGGGAGGAGAGCTCTGCATTGCAGAAGTGTCTCCCTTTCCCACTCCTGATCATCCCAGAGTGCAAGAAGATTGGCCTCTCCCAGGAGCAGAAAACACAGACAGGGACCTCAGAGTCTGGCCAGGTCAGAGGAACCATCTTATGGAAAATATGGAAGATAAAGTAACCCCCACAACCAGCTTTACCCTACTTACCCTTTCTATTTAAAACCTGTACTGAAGGGAGTTCAGTATCTGAGAGGGTTTCGTTTTGGGGAAGGGATGGGCTGATGCATAATTGAATCATTTCTGGTTTGGAGCGGCAGTACAAAGCCAGGCTTTCGCACCGAGTTCCTAAAATCTAACCCAAAAATGTCAAATTACCTTGAAGCAGAAAAAAATAAACTTCTAAGAAGAATGTAGAACAGAGAAATTCAGTTTGCTTGTAATTGCTTGCGTTTCCTTTGCTTTTCTGGTGCAAGAGTGCTGGATAAATCTAGTGTAATTTAAAACTTAACTAATTAATATTTTACCTACACATGCACATGGGGACTTTTTAATATACTCAGATGCTCTTTAGAAACATTGAAACATTGCATCAAAATTTTCATCTGGAATTGAGAAACTACAACATTTTATTATAGAATCATAGAATATCCTTATTTGGAAAGGACCCATAAGGATAATTGAGTCCAGCTCCTGACAGGACAGTGCCAAGGGTCACACTATGTTCCTGAGAGCATTGTTTAAATCCTTCTGTAACTGTCAGGCTGGGGCTGTGACCACTTCCCTGAGGAGCCTGTTCCAGTGCCTGATGGAATGTGGTTCAATCACAGAATGGTTTGGGTTGGAAGGGACCTAGTTTCAACCCCTCTGCTATCTTCTTGATGCTAAGATGAGTGTTAGCTGATGATATCTCTGTAATGAAAACTGTCCTGAGGTAAGCCTACAGCTCTTGAGTGAACTATTTATTGCTCATTAACACTGTGCTTGTGGTAGTAAGCTTGATTAAGCCATTTCCAATTGCCCTTTGTACGATCTCATGAGCCAGCATGACTGCTAACAGGGACTGACTTGGGAGCTTGACTGAGACACATACTTTCATGGTGCTTCCTATGCACATGTACTGGGGGAAAAAAAAGTTAAATTATTGCAGCCCCAAGAAGATGGTTATCTGCTGAATATTGACAAGTGTAGTGCCATAGCCCTCAACAGCAAGGACCTAAAGAAGGATCACAGAAAAATCCCATTTCTGTGCAATATGCAGGTGGGATGCAGAGCTCTCTGACATGCAGCTGGAAACCTGTAAATTGTCAGGAGATAAAGAATATGGAGAAAAGCATCACAGCATTTTTCCAGCTAGTGGATCCCCCCCTGCACAGTGACTGACAGCCACAGAGAAAGGCAGCAAATGTGCAGGGAGGAATTTCCACACGAGATACTTGGCTGGCAGTCCAGGGCAATCCTGTGAGCCAGCCATGCTGTACTTCCCTCCTAGCTGATGGGCCAGTCAGTAGAAGAGAAGGATGGACTTCTCTAGAAGATGCCACTCCTCATTCCGAACTGAAATGCTTTCTGCTTAGATCATTTTGCTTGGAAATATCTTTAGGTGCACATGAGGTAATACTCTCCCCTTCTTCCCCATGCATTTTCTGTGAGACAGGGAACATCAGTACTGACACTTCCTCAAGCAGCTCATAGCTTGGGCAGATGTTGCTTGGTTACACTCTGAATAATTTTCACAGTTTGCATTACAGTCACAAGAGCAAGAGATTTTGAATACATACATCAATCAGAGCTGAGATTGCAGGAAACAAGTTAGTAGATTTTGAAAGAAACACATGCATATAAAACTGAATCCCTGCCAGCCTGACTAAACCAAACCATGACATCTGAAAACACAATTGTAACTTGTTTAGTGAAATTTTCCACAGTTGCAGGTCCTGATGGCACAGGTTGGGTCTGACAATACAGCTGAGCTGGTCAAAGCCAGCCACCACCATTGGAAGCTGTGAAGAGAAATCACATTAGCAGGTTTAGACCCTCAAGAGATACAAAAAAAAAAAAAAAAAAAAAATCCCTTTGCAAATATCTGTGGAAGGTACTACATACCTTTGATGAGCATGAGTTTGCATGCTTTCTCTTGCTAATTTAGTCAGGTCCTACCAAGCATATGATGTGTATTTAACATCAGATTTGGTTGTCAGCAAGGACAAAGGTTGCTTTCTCTTTCAATTGGGGGACTGGGAAGTGTCCTGCTTGCCCTGCTGAGCCTTCAGCTGCTCAGCTGTCTGTGCAGACATCCATATGGGCAATCCATACCCCCACAGCCCGGGCTGAGGACAGGGGTGCATGGAAGCTAAGGAGCTTCCTAAAAGACATGAGTTCATCAAGAAGAGGTTTACTTCAGGGTAGGACACAGCAGTGATCCTTCTCCCATGGAGAAGGGTCTCCTTTACAGTCACTGCCTGCCTTCTCTGTCATCAGCACATCAGTATTTCACATGAGTACTCTGGAAGCACAGTGAAATGGTTATTTCTAAAAACCATGGTTATTTCTAAACCCACAAACTACATTCAAACATTATCCAGACAAAGGAAGGGCAGGAAAAACACTTCCCTTTGCAGCAGGTCTGCATGGTTTCTAAAGGTCAGCTGGAGCTGGAGTGGGAGTTTGCCTGACTCAGTCTGAAGGCTCAAACACTTAGAAATAGTCCCTCTCATTTTGGTATTTCATAACTGTATGTCTTTAGTGCAGCTATCACCTGTCCCCAAATTCCAGATGAGTGGCACAAATATCAGCCCACCTTATTTACATTTTTTACATTGATTGGCAAAGTAAGGGCAGCTTTGGTTTAAGTAAGTGTTGGTAAGGCAACACTTACTTAACTTGTTGGTTACTTGCCCTTGGTTTGGTTTGCAAACCCTGCAATAAATCACAATTATACAGGAAACTAACCTGATGACCTCAATTTTTTTTATGACCTCATAAAAATGTACCACCGTGTTTTTTCCTACCCTTTCTAATAGTCATGATCACCAGGTTTGTTACACCTCATCATTAGCTAAGAAGAACACAGTCACATATAATTTGTGAGTCAGATCAGTCATTTGAGATCAGTCATTACTACTGACAGTGAAGTTCTCACTATTTTAAAGATACATTTGAAAAAAAAGCTTTGGTCCTTGTAGCATCTTAAACCTGTTGCAGTCAATTTGATATATTAAAATGATGGGAATTTGGGTGCTACTGTTATATTGCCATTTGTATTTAAATTTTTCCATTCAAGTACCCATCAACAGAGGCTCTAAAAAGGCCAGAGGGAGGTCTGGTAGACTAAAATCAATCATTTCCATGGTGCTACCCTGCTGAATGAATCAATTAGAAACGTTTTCAAGGATCTTTTGTGCTACTTCCAATGCTTGTGTATTGCTAGACTATATATTCAAAGAGTCATGCTGCATGAATTAGCTTTTGTGGAGGATATGCCTTTCTTTACTTCTTAAAAAGACTATTTAGTTGGTTGCAGGAAATAAGTCTTGTTCAATGAGTGCTTCCCTGGGTAAATGGTCAAAGATGTGTCTGTGTGAAGGCACTAGGCAAAGAAAATTCCTACCAACGAATTACAGATTATACTTTATATGTAATACATATAAATACAAGGTAGTGTATATATTTTAACATGCAAAGAAGATTCTGAAATCTATAGAAAGTGAGGAATGTGACATCACTTCAAGATGTTTATTTGGCTAATTGTGTTTCAACTCTATGACAAGGGACTGTTGTGATCTCTCCCTCCATCTTTATATGACATGGTGGCCTTCACCCATATATCAAAAGCTACATAGTTCTTCTCTCTCATACATAATTAAGCCCTGCAAAAACTATTAGTAGAGTATTATCTATTCTGGAACTATGGCAGAAGGTCATAATCTTGTTTATCTGGCACAGAGAAACGTGGGCATTACCTTTGTACTATGACACGATTATTTTGGTATTGCCTTAATTAGCAACCATAATTGCTAATTAAGATGAAAACAAAGTAATTTACGTCCCAGGTATTTTCATTAAACATAATTTACTTTAGAAAAAATGAACAGTGGCAAAACCAGGTTTCAAGGCTCTTGTAAGCCTAAGTTTTTTCCAGCGTGGGCTCGGTGTGTGCATGTGGCAGGAACATAAGCAAGGTGCACGTGCTCTGTGTGCACTGAGGGCTGGCAGGGTGCTCTGGTGGGCACATCCATGGGAGTGGGGGGATCTGGGGTGCTGTACCTCCTGCTGGAGAGGAATGGGGGAGCTGCCCTTCCACATAGCCCTGGAGAATCCCCTCCTGAAATTGCTCTCTACTCTGATTTGTCATTTATTTTGCAGGTTTTGCTCTTGCTGTTGCTGAAAAGCAGAAGCGTAAAACCCTCTTGCTGTGGCGGCAGATGGGATTTGGGGGGCATTTATTCCTTCAGGGCAAAAATATGTGTCAAATTTATGATTTCATTTGTGTGGAAACATTACAGTGTTTTTGGGGCAGAGATGCTGAGTTGTTTATGCTAGACCTCTCTAATCAAGCTCTCCATATAAAGTGCCAAAAACAAGGCCATTTTTTTAGTTACTTCATGAGAATTATTCAGTCATATAGATACAGTATGTCTGAAGAGAAATATGCAGGTTGGTATTGCAAGTATCCAGTTGGAAGCAAGATAAGGCTCAATAAATGCAAATTGACTGCATGCATGATAAACCTGTATGTGCTGCTAAATCCACTTGAATTACTTACACAGTATGGAGTCTGATGATCACAGCTCTTGGGTGGCACATTTTTGCTACAGCAAACAATCTAAGGATTGAGTAGTCCATGATCCCTGACTTGTGAGATAAACCTGCCACCTTTTCCTTCCAGTCCCTGAGAGTCCCTCCAGAGGCCATGACTGCTTATTTTCCCCACTGGTGGACTTGCAATTGGTTCATCAAAAATGAGACACAAAATCCTAAAGTCTCCTAAAAGAATGTTTTCCCCTTTGAGGGGGAGAAGAAGGCACTCTAGGGGCTGGAACTTTCGGTGTGATAAATTTGATGCTCAGTTACTCCCAGATTATGTAGAATTAGGTACAATTTGTCTGGCATTTATGCCCTTGAATGTGGAGGAACCCAAAACAAACAAACCACCCTGTGAAGCTGAGGGAGAGTGGTGTAATTCTCCATACTTGGGTTTAGATGAGGCTATAAAGGGACAAAGGACTAAAACATCCTGCTCTGTCTGCCAAAGGTTAAACCTGCTGTGACCTCCTTAGTAACAATCCCAGTTGACCCCTTTGCAGGAGCCTGTGTTTCAAGCCTTCTGAACAGGGGATCCAGGTCTCTTGGATGAAGCCAAACCCTGCTAGTTCTGTCTGCAGTCATTGCAGTTATTGCCAAGGTTTGTGCACTCTGTTGGGTGTAT
This sequence comes from Parus major, assembly GCF_001522545.3. NCBI lineage: Eukaryota > Metazoa > Chordata > Aves > Passeriformes > Paridae > Parus > Parus major. The sequence continues at coordinate 91,945,750 of NC_031769.1, forward strand.
CTCCTGTGCAGCTGCATGAAACAAATTGAAAAGTATCTATCCTCAAAATTTACACAGACTTCTTTCAGCTGTAGGTCTTGAGGGGGATCACCAAAGTTTGGATCCTACAGAGACCACTTTCATTGCAGTCTCACCCCCTACTGGGCTCGAATCTCATGCCTACCTCCTCACAGATGATGTGACCTCCTGCCCACTAATTCAGAGGGACAAGTTTGTCTCTTCGAGACTCTTTCCAAGCCATTACATAGGGTCTAGAGAAACATTTTGGGGAAGACAAGAGGACAAGCCGTCAGCAGCCTTGCAAAAATGAGCCTCCAAGCTGCTGTGCTTGGGTGGACCAATCCCAGCTCCCTTTCCTGATTCTGCAGAGAAAAAATTCCTACCATGTTTCCAATGCCTTCCTATTTGCTTACTATAAGAAAGGCTGCTGAAGATCATCACAATGGGATTTGCTCATAGTGTTTGTACAACGTGACTCTAATACACATCATAATGTGACTGTTTTTGTCCCTAAGCATTACATAGCTTAATTTAGATGGAAAAATTAGCACAATTATCAACTGAAGCCAAAAAAGCCATGCTGGGATGTTGCAGTACATCAAATTAAAGTGCAAGATAGGCTAAATAAATATATTTTTGTTCAGATAATGTGTCAGCCTATAAACAAGACATTTATCATGTTGTGTGATGTTTTCCTGAGAGCTGTGATTTTTATAAGAGCAAAGCTCCCCAACAGAGCAGAAGCATGGTTACTGCTGGTAGCTGCAGTGTGGATGCTCTGTGCTGGCCCTGTGCAGGCAGCCAGGCAGCTACCCACTGCCCAGGAACTACTCATGTCCTAGAAATACCCATTTTCAGAAAGCAGAAAAGAATGAAAATCATGAGGGAAGCAAAACAAGCAGTAAACAGCACTGGGTACCAGGAAAGGGTCGCTGATTTTCTGTTAGCACTGGCCTGATCCTTCACAGGGATTATGAACAAGTAATTTTTTACTTTACAAACAAGTGGAAAATAAATGCACTGGGATATGCAGCTGGAGTTATTCACACTAGTGCTCCTCCACTTTTTTTGCAATTTGTACCTCCTTATTACTGTGGTCAAGGGTTGGCACGATCTGGAGGAAGCTGTCTTTCATCTCATTACTTCAGTTCCTGATTTCATGCTCATTAGCCACAATAGTTTAATTCATGTCCTGTGTTTTTCTATCATCATTTTAACAGCGATGTTCCTTTGTTAAATACACAGAGAAGCTATAAATGGAGATGACAATAGAAATGAATTTGTTAGATTGTTTGAGTGAGCTTAATTCCCGTGACACTCATTAACACCCAGCTACATTTCCCTTTACAGAACAAGGCTTCTGGCACCATGCAGCATTGTCTGTAAGCACCTGTAGCTATCCTCCAGAAGCACTCAAAGTATTTTGGACATGTTACTAATTAAAGCCCAGAGCTGTAAGAGGATTTAGGTGGGACCATCATTCCTGACAATTGTAAAAGTTGAATAACAAAGTAGCACAGCTGCTTTGTGCATGTGCAATATGCATATGCTGGTGTTTTATAAGTCCAACAAGCCACCCAGAAGACCCAGCTGCTCAGGGAAATTGTTCTGTAGCTTATGTTTTCCTGATTGAGCTCCATCAATGGGCTCTTTGCAGGAGTACATGAGTGCTGGTATCAACAGCAGAGTGGACAGGACCACCATAAGGCCCACATAAATGGCTTTATCCTGTGAAGGAGCCTCCTCCTACTGCCTGGGGACACCAGGCTGCTGCACTGGAAATGGTCTCGTGTCTGAGAGGTGGTGAGATATTTGGAAGCCTCTCTGAAAGTGAGTATGAAACTTTGTGGGGCTGTGCTTACTGGTGAAGGTATTGGTGCCTATAACCTTTGAGGTGCTTTGGCTAATCTGAGTTTCAGTGCTGCCCAGGGAGTGAGGAGGGCAGGTTCCACCGAAGTTGCACTGCAAGTCAAACAGCCTTTGTTCTTTTTTGTCTGGGTTTAGTCTTTGGGTTTTTTTTAACCTTTCCATTATGCACAAGCACAGAGGACAGCACAAGAAAGCAAGTGAAATTCTGATTTCACAACACTCTTTGAGATCTTTGCAATAGGTTTCCACTTCATTCACACTTCCTTTCGATGTGCCTAAACTTACTGTTTGTAACAACTCCTGCGATTCTGAAAATATTCCTTCTCCTTTGTTCCCTGTGCCACTTCATCAGCATTGCAACAATAATCATTAGGGATTCAGGACTGGTAAAATTAACTTTGGAGCCTCTCCTACTTTGGAGGATGATATAAAGACAGTGTAATTGCTAACTTGTGTATTATCTAGTGACCTACTACAAGTAGATTAGTTATAGCTAAAAGACAGTATTGAGGTGTTGAAAATAAGACCAAATGTTTGGTTTGGATTGGAAGGCTTCCTGCTGGATATCTGTGAGTGGTTTTACTTGCTAACTTCTGATGTTCAGTATTTAGCAATAGGAATACTTAGAGAGGAGAACCTGGAAAAACCACGAATCCACAGTGTTGCTGAAATCTGTGGGAGGACCGGATGCTAGATACCAAGTACTAACTTTGTCATTATGTCTAATTATATAAACTCTATAATGGAGGGGTCATGACTATAACCTAGATCTACGTAATTTCAGCGTCTTCCAAGTCTCTTCTCTCACTGTGAGAGAGTTGTTCCATCTGAAATAAGATTCCTCACAGGAGAGAAGGACATATTCTCACTCCCACATTAAAACTCCTCAGAGCTAACAATGATGCCAGTTAATAAGTTTGAAGCATCAAATTAATAGTTGCAGTGAGACTTGACTGAAGGGGACCTTCTCTTTTCAGCCTACAGATATAACTGAAAATGCAAAACACATGTTTCTGGGCACAGAAGCTCTTCTTCGGGTGGGAAGCAGCAGACTAAAACCTAGTCATGGGTACTGGGAGTTGAGTAATACTGCAGAGTTTATCCTAACAGTACTGATCCTTTAGATATATCAAGATAAGAGCATGCCTTGTAACCATGGTGTAATCGGGAATGCTAGACAGAAAAAGGGTGATTGAATCATTAGCCCCCATCATACAGACAAGAAATAGATAACTATCATATTAAGGAATTAACTGGGATATGTCATGGAAGAATTATTGCTTGCTATGAAATCAGTGTCTCAACTGCATTTATTATTTTTAATAATAATAGAACTATGGCTTCTATTTCCCAGTCTAGTATTTGGAAATATTTTGTGGACCTACATTAGGGATGTTTAAGGTATGTCATGACATGCATCAAGAAAGGCTCTGCAGGATGAAAACAAAATCCAGATGCAAAGAGTGCTGATATTTCAGTGCTGGAAAGAATAGCATGCCAACTTCCTGCTGTGCCCTAGGCAGACACATGACCCTTGGGACATTTTTCTATTTTAGATGATGTGGTGGGCTCTCATGAGAGAGGAACTGATAGTGCTATTTTAACACCCCAGTTTCAAGAAAAAGCCAGCTCACAAAGCCAGAACAGTTCCTGCTACAGCTGCATCTTCAGCCTCAATGTCAAAGGTCCTCAACCCCAAAACATGATTATCACAAGTGATCATTATAACTGAGTTCTCCACTCTGCATATCACTGTGTGAGAGTCTGGAGCCAGTGAAAGGTGTGTGCTGAGTTAATGAGATTGACTGGAAATGAAGAACACTGAGAATTTCCATGAAAGGGGAGGAAAGCCTGTTAGATTAGTTAGATCCCAAGGAAATGGTCACTGGCTGCAGCAGACTTGAAATGAGTTTTTCTACTTGGTTGCAGCTGGACTTTTGTAAACATGGATTTCTGTTTGGTGGGTTCAAAGAGGAAAATGGTGGTAAGGGAAGGAGAGCCTGAAAATGTCTTCTCCAAGCATTGACTTCTACCCCTATCTATCTTTAAGCAGTGAGATTATTTCCTTTTTCCCCACCTTTTTTTTCCTTTTTTTTTTTTCTCTTTAAAGAGGGTGTTGCCAGGGGGTGTGCTATGACAGCAGCATTCTGCAGTATGTTATTTGCTTCCTTCCTAATCAAAATATTATGGAATTGTTATTGCATATCCTTGCTGTAATTTTGGAAATGTAATCCTGAGCGTTTGGGGGATCACACTCTTCCCTGCCATGTAAACTTCCTATGCGGATTCTCTGCCAAGTTTTCAAGTGCTCCAATTTCAAGTTATTTTGATCTTATCTCTTGTGTTTCCATAGTGCATTTATACCATTAAAGATTCTTTATCACAGTCAGAAATTACATACAATTACACTCTGTAAAGGATCTGTGAACATGGGCTGTGCAGTCCAGAGCTCTCTTGTTTAATGAAGACTAAGCAAAATGTTACCTAGGCTGCTCCAGAAATTCAGTTTGAGGAGAGGTACAGATTTTGTAGCTACAGTTTGAACTGCCCCTAACCTTAATATACTTCATGTTATACATAAAGGTGACCCCTCTAACTTCATCTGGTTTGGAGTATAAATCTTAATAAACAATCCTCGAATTTTCTTGTCTAAAAGCTGCAAAGTTCTGCCTAGAGAGCCAAGCTGACATGGGTATAAAAGAGAAGGAGTTTTGACTAGTGTGCCTAAATGATGCAATAGCACAAATAGATAGTAAATGTCCTCTCCTGATTTCTGAAAGCTCTCTGTAGAGCTGGGGTGTCCTGAGGGAGTTCCCCCAGCAGCTGCTTTTCACTGCTTGTTGAAATGCCTGCCGTGCGTAGCAAGGGCGTCGATGGTTTGAGATCCCTTCACACAGACTTGCCTTCGGTCCTCAGCTGTGCTGCTAAAGATGATTCTGCTCGGTGCCTGCCAGCCACAGGGCTTGGAAACACCCGCAGCAGCTCCGGCACAGCTGTGCTGCCTTTGCTCCTGGCACACAGATTGAATCAAAGATGGAGAACATCATGTAACAGCTCAAATCTTTATGCTGATCCTGGGGCTCTTCTTCCTTAATGGGGAAGAACATCATGTACTTTAGGAGGATTACATATTTGATGATTTTTGGTTTTTAAACACCTTTTCTTAACTGCTTGCTGTTCTGCCCTCTTTCTTGGACACACAGGCTCTCAAGCAGAACACTGCATGGCAATGGAAAACACATTCTTCCTGGTGAGACTCAGGCACTGTAATCCATGGATTCATCTGCACTCAGAGACTTACTTCTGCATCCTGAGTTAAATTCAAGGACTTCTGGTATGACTCTTTGAACATCCATAGTGTATCTTGGATCGGTGAAACACTTCTCACACCAAAATGATGCATTATGCATAAAATGTACTTGTGTAGATATGTCCAGGGAAGATGGAGGTAGAGACTAACTGAGAAACAAATGGAAAACTGGCTTTAGGATAAGAGCTTTGGCAGCTCTGACCATCCCATGGAGGAGGCAGGAGTGTGAGGTGCTAAGGTCACTTAACAAAACAGAAAGTAAACAAAAAGCAGAGTAAACCCAGAGTGCCTAATTTACCTACCTTGAGAGCAGCTATGGCTGCTTCTCCAGAGTGCTGATGACACTTATCCCATAGCAAGGCGAGCACTGCATGATCCACCAGACCCTGAATGAGAGGCTAAAGAAAATACTCAAACACAGTTAGACAACAATACCTCTGCATACATACCATGTGCTAGTGAGGAATAACCAATCCCATTTCCTACAGAAAGTGAGCTTCACACCCTTGTGAAGCAAGCCAGCAGCAGAGGGTTCCTAACAGTCATTTTGAATGCTACCTCTTATTGCCACGGCAAAATGGCTTTCAAAAAGCTTTAAGAAACATTTTACATCAGCCGAAATCTTGATAATTCACAGAAAAGCCCTGTGTCAAAAACTCTATGTGATACTAGTGAGACAAGTAAAACATTCATTTATTCATTTTTCTCCCCTGGGAGCTGCTAGGGTCGCTGGAACATACTTTGCAATCTTGGATGAGCATTCCCTGGTTTATACCCTATGCTCCCTGGGATTTCAAATTGCATGCAAACCAGTACTCTCCTGCTGGGACAGTCATGCAAATAAACAACTCACTGTTATTTTATGACTCCCCTTGAATTTCTCAGTGAGACATTTCTAAGCAGCAAATAGCGAAAGCAATACCACATAGCATCATCTCTCGGAACTTACTTGGAGAGCTCTAGCACTTGCATCTGGGCACTGCACATCCTAGAATGTGGGCTAGCTTACATATGAACCTCCCTGTCTTCTATTTTCTTCATTACTAGTTTTAGTAAGCCTTTACTTACGTAAAGTATTTCCTTTCCTTATGAAAACTACCAGCAGCAGCTGATGTTCTTGATGTTATTCAGCTGAATTAACCAATTCATTCCTACCAAAAATAGCATGTGTTCTGCCCCTTTGTCATGTACAAACAGAGTTTTCCCACCAAGACCCACACAAAACTGCTTCATCTGAACATGGTTGCTCTCTGCCATGCCCTGCACCTCCCAGCAGCTTGTGTGCTTGTTACAGCTCATGTAGAGCATGATATCAGATGTTTACTGTCATGAGTGGCCAGCTACAAGCAGGGCTGGACCAGTGCCAAGCACAGGGGCTGCAGCAACATTTAAGCATCCCAAACTTCCCTTCCTGGCAGCAGCAAGTATCAGGTGTGGTTCATTTGGGTTTTGGTTTTTTTGTGCATACCCAGCTGTGAGGTCAGAACAGGACAAGGAGGGAGGAGCCCCTGGCAGGGCACAGAGGGGCACTGGGGACAGGGAGAAAGCTGCTTGTGGGGGTGGCAAGCAAGGGGCATTGGGGATAGGAGAAAGCTGCTTGTGGGGTACCAGGCAGCACTGGGCTGGGGGACTGGGAGCAGCTGTGCCTGGATTTCATCAAGGGGGCTGCTCACACATGACAATCATCCTGCTGCCTACTTGGTCCCAGAGCCAGCCAGTCTGCGGTTAACCTGTCTGACCAACACTTTGCATCCACCCCTTGGCACAAACCCAGCAGTTTCTGATCTGTAGTCCATTTCTGTTGTAAAACTGAGGGTGTCATATGAAACCGGACATTCATTTAACTTCAGAAAGGGGATGTAATACCCAAAACCATAATTTTTTTTGGGACAACTACACATTTTTGTTTCCTGAGTGAATCTTTGCTCTTGTGTTGTCCCTTTGACAAGTGACTATCAAAAAAATTCAGGGGAAGGGTTGACATTATTGCAAGTAAGGGCTTCCTAAATATCTTGCTCAAGAAAAATAAGGAAAAAAATCCCTAATCAATAGATTTCCTTTAAAATGTACATAAATTCAACATATTTGCTATAAGTAAACACTTCATTGTTGTTTAGTCTTCAACTGCAGCAGGACAGAGCTGGCTTAGATTTTAGGCAATATTTTTTAGGGGTGGAGACCATGGAGCACTGGGACAGGCTGCTGAGAAGGGTCAAGATCCCCATAACCCAAGGTGTTAGGGAACAATTTAGCAAACGTCTGTGCAGAGTGGTCTCACCTTGGGGCAGAAGAAGTAACTTCTGCAGGTCTGGAGTAGAATCTGTAGGCTGGAGAATTGCATAGACAGAAATGTTCTAAGGAGGTTCAACAAGAGAAAGTGCAGGATCCTGTACCTGGTGAGGAACAACCCCCAAGTACCACCACAGGTTGGAGGCTGACCTACCAGAAAGCAGAAAAGGACTTGGGAGTCCTGGTGGGTGATAAGCTGGCTGTGAGTTGGCAATGTGTCCTTGTGGTCAGGAGAGACAGTGGTATCCTAGGGTGCATTGGGACCAGTGTGGCCAGCAGGTCAAGAGAGGTGATCATCCCTGTCTACTCAGCCCTGGTGAGGGCTGTGGCCGGTTCTGGGCTTCTCAGTACAAGAAAGACTAGGAGCTACTGGAGAGGGTCCAGTGGAGGCCACAAAGATAATTTGGGTGTGGAGCATCTCTCTTATGAGGAGGGACTGTGGGGACTGGGCCTGTTTAGTTTGGCAAAGAGAAGACTGAAGAGGAGTTCTCACTAATGCATGTAAGTATCTCCAAGGCGGGTACCAAGAGGATGGTGCCAGACTGTTTACAGTGGTGCCCAGTGACAGGACAGGAAGCAGAGGTCATAAACTAAAACACAAGAAGATTAACCTCAACATGAGGAGGAACTTCTCTACATTGAGGGTGGCAGAGCACTGGAATAAGCAGCCCAGGGGGGTTGTGGAGTCTCCTTTGCAGACATTCCAAACCCACCTGGATGCATTCCTGTGTCACCTGATCTAGGTGACCCTGCCTTGGCAGAGGGGTTGGAGTAGATGAACTCCAGAGGTAGCTTCCAAACCTAACCATTGTGTAATTTTGTGATTCTGTCTCTTCCAACCCCACTATATTTTTCTAGGCTTTTAGGCTTTTCCTTTGTACCTCTGTCCCTAACAAATGTCCCCATTCAGTGTAGGGTAGCAGCCAGGAACAGCTCCCAGTATGGTGCCAAGGTGGGAGATAGATGCCATGCGGGATACAGGAGGAGCCAGGAGGGGAGTGTCTCCTCCCTGAGCCAAAGGAATGGGGATGAGTCAAACACAATCTCCTGCTGAGAAGATGTGGCTGCTTCACACCACATATCACAGGTCAGGACTCCATCCCAAAATGATGTTTTCACCACCTGGCTGTGCATTTCCTACAATCAGGCTTTTGTGCTAAAAGAAAAATAAACAAAAATACCAAAGTGATCTTCTCCTAAGTTACTCTGTGAATGAGATTCTCAGCTTTTAGTGCACTTCCTGGATTGCCAAAATTCTGCTGATGAGGAAAATTGCTGAGGGTTTATTCTGTAACGAGAGGGCACGCGATGTAGAACACACCCTGGGATTTGCATAAGGTGACTGAGCACAAACTGGAGTAATTTGTATTTATTTTATTGTGTCATCTTTAAACATTTTTCCTGCACTTTAAAGACTGACTTACTGTCAGGACAAGTAAAGGGTTTTATATGTGGCAAAGAATTTGTCAAGCAGTGACCTCCTGGCAATTGCACCACCATGCTCGGCTTCTGCCCTGAGTGGACATTTTGCCAAGTAGCTTAAGCAAGAAATCACTCTCTTCCATTCAGTGCCATGGATTTGTCTGATGACAGACCTTTATGGGTAAACCTGTTACTTATCTGTGCCTGAGTTTTCTCAACTCTCAAATATTCACAAAAGAGTTATGTAGCTTCTTTTACTGGTGAGATGGGCCTTACCAGTTCCACACATGACTCAAGTTTTCAGACTAAGAGGAAATTATAACTGATGGTGATTTTTGATTCTACTGATAAATTGCTTAGCTTCACTGAGATGGTATAAAATGTCTTGTCAGAAAGTTATTTGGGATCTTTTCTGAGAAAGAGATTTTCACTTTCTGGTGAACTACAACTTTCATTAAGGATTTCAGCATCTCATTCTGTCAGGAGGTGTCTCTCTCAGGCCTCCTACATATCTGCTGAGGCTTTCCTGGCCAGGGGCTTAATTTAGCTGGTTCTACACAACCAGCTCTTCGAACTCCTTCCTTCTTTGTCCCTTTTCTCTTCATCCTCTCCTTCATGAGAAAAATCTCGCAGACATGTATCCAGTTTTAGCTGAGGTACCTGTTGGTCTTTCTCACTCTGCTTCTGCAGTTCTATAATCCCATGATTTTTATACAAATTATAAATTGTCTTCCTGAAAACCATGTTTTTAGACCATAACCAGATTAGGAGACTGCATAGCCAGTAGGAGCTGGTGTTTGGCCAACAGTGATTTCATTGGATTTGCATTTGCTCTCCAGCATAGTATATTTGTGTTAGTTAAACTTGACCTTTTTAAAAGAAAAATTATGTCTTCTATTCTTAGATAAGCTTATTAACTGTATACCAAAATGTTGTATTCCCACCATGGATGTTTTGGGGCTTTCTTTTGTTGGCTTTTTTTGTTGAGTTTTCTTTTGTTTGCATCCTTTCAAAATGTTGCAATTGAAAATTTGTCTTCAGAGTTCAATTCCTGACACCAAAGTAAAAAACCTCCCACTATCTGTTAGCAGGAGAGCACAACTTCCACTGTTGAAGTTGTGCTCAGAAAGCTATACCAATTTACTTTTATTTCTCATACAGTTTGAAATTTTGCTCCTTTTAATAGGGCTGCTTCCCAGGCATCAATTCCCAGTTACTCTGTGGTGATCAAAGAGACACATATCCCAACTCCTTCTGCTGTCCTCCTTCCCTCCCCACATATTGAAAGCCATAAAAAGGGGGAAAAGTTGTTTCTCCACCCACCTTCAGTCTGTTGGCAACCATGAGGCTGCTTTGTACCCAGTGGTTGTGGATGCTGCAGTCGAGGGTGTGATGCTGTAGCTTTCCACGAGCTACTCTGGAAGCTGCTGAGATGGATGGAGCCACCATCCTTCCGTGACCCTTGGCAGCCTCGCCTGCTTCTCCCTGCTGTAAGTTGTGAAGCTTCACACAATGGCTGTCTCAGCTGTCACCACTGCTGGACTGCCCTGAGGAATGTCACTGGCACCTTGTTGAAAGCCTCTGGCTGAGGGATTTGTTTGCTGTCTGTGGTCTGCACAGTGTCCACAAGTGCCAGCATGGGCTTGGGGCAAAAGCTGAGTGTGGGAGACCGGGACTTCTTCCTCACCCTCAGGAAAAGCCAGGAGGCTAGCCCAAAATCAAACTGCTGATAACTGTGTGAAAGGTGCATTACTCTTACTGGGACTAGTGTTTGCTGTTTTAATCTGCAGTGCTTTGTGTCTGATGGTTCCTTGGCCTGTCCATGGCTTGGGAGCAGAAGAGACACCTTAACTCCAGCAGCCTGCCTGGATTTTTGGTGCATCAGGCCATTAAAAGCAGGTATTTCTGTGCAGCTTGGGATGTGAAGCTTGCAGGCTTCCTAGCCTCCAGGGACAGCTGAATAAAGGATGTTATACTCTCGGATCTTCCTGTACCAGTTCTTTCCTCAGCACTAAGATATTCAGCAGAATAGCTATGCAAGTAATACTTTGAGAAACAAAGTGCCACAATGCATTAAAGAGAACATTGTGAACATAATCAGAAGTGAAACCATGCAAGCAAAGCAGAGGAAAGCTCTAGGCAAAAACAGCTACCACTGAGTCCTTGGCCCTGGGAGTGTGTTTCTGCCCAGGGCAGGTAACAGCAGGGCTGTGGGGCACAATTCAGGCAGAATTGTGAGGAGCAGAGGGGGAGCCCAGGGCTGAGCACAGAAGGGCTGAGCAAACAGCGAAGGTATGCAGGGCCCTCACTAGCTGTGCTCCCTGCAGTACATTTACAGCCTGTCCCCTGGGACACTGGTGCACAATACCTCCAGTGCCTCCCAGGGCCACTGTGACTGACTATTGAATGAATGCATCGGCCATCTGGAAAAGAACTGCCTTCTGCCTAAGAGCATTGCTATTTGGGTCATGCCCATCTGACTGCTCTTCCCATCTCCATGGTTCTGAGATACTGTGCAGGTCCTGCAGTGCTCAAAGCTTCTTTGAGCACCTTCTTTTTTTTTTTTTTTTGTTCTCTATTCCATGGCCAGGCAAAAGTCTTGGTGCTGCCTGCAGACACTGATATCCTCCTTGACAATGAACACCAGTCCTGTTATTACATGTCTGTCACTGTGCAGTTCCTGAATGCCAGCCACATGCTCACCTTCAGAAAGGGCAGGCTGATTAATCAAGTGGGCTGGGGCTTGTGGGTTTTTGGTTTGGGGTCTTTTGTTGGAAGGGTAGGGTGAGGCTGTAGGACTACAAAGAAACAAGAAAGATGTGTCTCTTCATTTATCCCCTTTCAAACCTGCATGAAGCTTCTGACCATCTCAGGTTGTTAAGGCCTGTACTTCTGTCACAGACAGAAACAAAACCCTGAGTGGCAACAATCCTGAACCAGGAAATTTTGAACTCTCTATTGCCTGTACCCAAATGTAATATCTTCTAACATTTCATTTGAATTTGAGCAGCAGATAGTAGACAGGAAAAAAAAACCCAGCTCTTTAAGGTAAGACTCAGATTAAATCTTTCATTTTACACTCTGTGCAGATTTTATCTCCTAAATATTTGATGTTATCCTTTAAATGCCTACTTCCTGGCTCTTCGTTTTGCAAGTGATGAGAACATATCTAGTCTAGCAACTCTGTATCTTCTGAAGAGATCACACTGTATGTGCTTGTGCTGGCAGTCATTGCTTCCTTGATGGAGGAAATGAAAGGAATCAAGTTTTTTACCATCTTGGTGATAAGAGAAATTCAATACCTTCATTGCTTACGCAAGCAGAGAGTCTCTTTTTAATCATATAGTTCTAAAAGCAAATGAGTTTACCTCCAGATCTCCTACCATGGATTCATAACGCATCCCACATTCATCACATAGAATAATGAATAAATAATGTAGGAAAAATGCTTCTAGCTATGAGTGGCATCCTTATTACAGGAACACATAGCATTTCAGATTTGAGAAATCTGAGGAAACTCACTGAAATGAGTTCTAAAATAGCTGCCATAAAAATTCACAGAAGGCTGGGATGAAATAGAGGTGGCTTCTTCCTACCAGAAGCATCAGCAGTCTAAGACAAACTGGTAAAAGCTAACTGAAACACAGAAACAACAGGAGTGGGATCCATCCGGTACTGCAGGAGCACCTCTCACCCTGTGCTGCTGCTGGATTTGCTAGGCAAAGGGGACAAGCTCACTTCAGTCCTTGCTGTGAGGCATTAGCCCAGCTGCTGGCCCACAGTCACACCATAGTTAGGCTTTTATTACTGAATTTTAATTACAGCATGCTCAGAAAAAGATAACTTCTCCATCCCTCATTTCCACACCTGCTGGATAAATTGGTGAGGGAATGCCAACCTCACATGAAAACTCCCTGGCTTTAGCCTCAACAGTGGCACCAGGAGCCTGTGCAGCTGGCTTTTATTGGTATTTTTAGGTTGTGATCTGGGGGCTACATAGCTGTTTCAGCTTTCTTGGGACTCTCTCAGCCCCTTAAGTGACAAGTGGGTCTGTCTGTGGCACATACTGCTGGCAGCTGGTCTGGTGGGGCAGAGCTGAGGAAGGAGGGGTGCAAGGAGGCGCTGCCTGAGCAGGGAAGAGTTGCTGTGTGCATTGCTCCATCACCCCGATACTGAGCTATACTGCTGTGGCAGGACTTGCAAGGGATGACAGACAAACTAGCAGAGAGGAAGCACTAAAAAACCCAGTCACAAAATTAGTGCATTGTGTAGAGGTAGTCATTTATCTGATGTTGGGTTTTGAGCAGTGAAACAAATAAAGACAATAAATGAGGAGTGAAATTTAGTATAAGTAGTTTGTAAGTCATTCAGTGAGAATCCCATATATCTTTGCACACAGAAAAGTTCTCATAGTAACCAGCTTTGTAACACTACCCTTGATCATGAAGGTTTTGTGTATTTTCAGCAAATCTCATATGTCTTTTGTTGGTTCACTTAAACTACTGTGGCATGTAGGCATTTTTCTGACACAAGCAGAGTTGCCTCACTTCTCTCTGCCCCACAGAGTGCTGGTGAAAAGAGTTATGTGTCCCTAGCTAGTGTTATTTGAGTCAGTTGTACCAAGACAGTGAATCCTTCATAAACTTCCATTTGTATTTGAATAATTAATCAAAAGAATTATTTATCTGTTTCCAACACTTGCAAAGTAGCAGCAATACCATAAATCAACCATTCCTGCCTTAATACACTTTAAATACTCAATTTCCCAACTATCAGTCGACTATATATGAGAAGGGAGCAACACTACATATGAGCAGAGCGCTCACTGTTGCTGGAAATGAGTGGTATTATCCACTGGGATGCTGCAGCTCTGGCTGAAAGGAATGGAATGACCATTCCTAGTTGTAAAGTAAGAGGAAAGGACTGAAAAGGGATCTGCTGCTTGGTGTATTCTATATTTTCTGCACATAAAATTTCATTTTTGCCAAATATAGTCAGGGTGTCAGTGCATGGGGATTGGGTCATGTTGTCTGAGCCTCCTGCACAACAGTCTTTGGACTGAATCACCTCAGCTTTTTACTTACAGACTGTGAGAATCCAAAAGGCTTTTTACGTCATTCCAGTTGAAATAAAACCCTCTCCTTGCTGAAAATTAATTATTGAGTGTTCTGCTGCTTTATAATATATTTATGTGCTCTTGGGAACCTCTTTCTGTTAGAGCAAAGAAAGCAACATCCTAAACACAGCTCAGGCAAGAGAAGTGCCCACCTCTGCTTTGTGATGCCTTTCCTGCTCTCAGATTGGGAGGCGATGCTATCCACAGGCAGTGGGCAGTGCCCACAGTGGGTGTGCCTGCAGCTCCTGAGCACTGGCTATGAAATGGAAGATAAAGAGAACCCTGATGTTCAGGACTCCTATGCAAAGTGCTTTGCTCAATGGGCTCCCCTCAAATTCAGGTTAAATGAGAACTCTGCAAGCCTGCAAGGAGCTGTATTCTATATTGTGGTGAGGTTTCCATCTGGGCTAAATGCCCATGGCAAGTGCACCTTCCAGAGGCACGGCAAGCACTGTGGCTGGCAGCTGTTGTAGCCCCCTTATTCTTGCTTCCCATCCCCAAAGGGACAAATGTGTGCAGTGAAGTGTTTTGGTGACCTTTTTGCTTCTAGTTTGTGCAAGTTTTTTTTAATGAATGTAATTTCACTGTCATGTATATGTTAGGAAAGGACAGCTAACAAAGAGCAGTCTGGTCTGGGGACTGGATCACGGAAGCTCACCAGCTCTTGTAGCAGTCCTCTCCACCAGTACAAGCCAGCCACTGAGGACCAAGTGTCCCTGTCTCAGGTGGCTTTGCTCATGGGGCTGTGGAGCAAACAACTGAGGGGTGAGAGCTCACCCACAGTCAAGTCTGACAGATGGAGGCTATCCTGTGCAGCACAGCCTTGCTCTCCCTTCCCTGTTTCCAGAAAAGAGGGCTTGAGCAAGCAAGGATTCCTCACCCCCGCTTGGTGGAACTCACTGGAGCCAGGCAGAGTCACTTGACTGTGACTGAAGGTGAGACGTGAAGGAACAGGAGAGCATGAGCTGAAAGCTCAGTGTATTGGTGCTCTTGTAGCTTGCTCTCACTCTCAAAAAGCAATTAAAAAAGTAAAATCCACAAACACATAGGGCTGGGTCAGTCCTTCTGTTGCTGTTATTCTGTTAACATATTCTGTGATCCTCCTACGCTGAGTTTCTTTCTTCTTATGCTTAACCTTGACCGCTAAGGAAAAAAATCATCTAGCAACTTCAAATTCAGTGATTCATTCCACAAGTTACTGCATTTTCTAAAGCACATCTACTCTGAAGTCCTAATTGCAGGCTTATCGCCTGCCTCAAAAGTTTGCTTTTGGCCTAGAAAATGGAAATAGCCACATTCAGGCACAATTAGAGGTCTGGGCCTGCAAACACAGCAATGCTGAATGCTGAAGCAACTGGGGACCAGAGGGGATTTCATTAAAATCTTCAAGAGAAAGCCTTTTGCTTTGCTTTAATCAGTCACAAATCCCCAGGTGTGGCACAAGAACAAGTGGGCGCTCTGGGAAGAGGTGTTGGGGTGAGTTGGCATTAGGCAGTGCCCCAACCTTGTGGTGCAAGGAGAGTCAGAATTAGGCTATCACTCTAACAAGGCACTCAGAGAGCAAATCTCAATAAACATGAAGAAACAGAGATTAAAACTCTCTGGAGGTTTCATGTATGAGAAGGCTCGTACATGTATGAGAAGTTTCCATCCCACCTCCAGTTCCCTACTGCCCCCAGCAACGTCCTCCCTGCAAATGTGCCTGCTCCATTCATCACCTGCAGGCTGGAACAGCATACTTTTTGGGTGTAAATGACATTGCTCAGATACTAAGAGGAAAAAACCATCATTATTTGCTTTTAGGAAGGAAAACACAGCAAAATCAATGGGCTTGGGTTCACTCAACTCTTTATTCAAAGTGCAAGCCCTGAATATCAGCTCGTGAGAATAACCAGATTTGGTTCATGGCCAGCTGCATAGGCCTGACTGTATTTCAGCCAGGGGGCTTTGCCAGCTCCCCCTGCACAGAGGAGGTGTGTGGCTCTGGAGGAGATCCCCCCCATGTTTCCCATGGCAGCCTCTGTTTTCACAAACGACTTCCCAGACAATGCTGGTCACACCTGGAAACCCTAACATAAATTTGTCTGCCTAGCATCTTTCTTTAGTCTCTCCTAAATCTTAAATTTACCAGAAAACTTGGCCAGCAAGATTCAGAGACCAGATTGAGATTAATTTAAAATCTGGCTGACAAAAGAAGGCTCAGACGGAGCCAACACTGCACTGAATATGTCACCAGCTGCCTTTCTTCTCTGCTCTGCTCCAAAAGACAGCCTATCTACTTCAAACAGGCAGCTTTCCTTTTCCACCTTTCTCAGATGTTTTTAAGCAACCTAGTTTCTCTGGAGTCCATGGGGGCTGGGATTTCTTACTTTGAAAATGTGAGACCTTCTGGGCATCAGCTAGCAAGAGAGTGCCAGTCACCAAAAGCAGGCGGTTTTGGAGGGCTACCAAAGCTGCTGCAGAGGCAATTCTCCACGGGGAGGAGAAGGGTTCAGGAATTGTTCTCAGCCAGTTTGGTCCACACTGTGAAACCCTTTCGAAAAGGAAATGGTCTTCCTACATGTCAGTTTTGACATTGTCATCCTGTTTCTTTCTGCATTTCAGCATGCTAATTGCTTGGAAAGGTGGGGGGTAAAAGATCTTATACTTAGATCTTTGTGTAGGTGCTGTTGCTAAGATGCATGATGGAAA
Organism: Parus major; assembly: GCF_001522545.3. Lineage (NCBI taxonomy): Eukaryota > Metazoa > Chordata > Aves > Passeriformes > Paridae > Parus > Parus major. The sequence goes on from NC_031769.1 coordinate 91,962,447, forward strand.
AAAATTTCCTTTTTTTCTTTTGATTTTATTCCCATCCTGGCCATATACTCTGCAGAGGAGCACGGAGGAGGGGTACCATTCCCTTGCACACCAGTCCAGGGTCTGGCAGGAGGGAAAGGTGCTGTAGCAGGGGCAGACACCCTGTAAGAGGTGGGGAGAAGCTTCCTGGGGCTCTTCCTCACACCAGAGTGATGGCAAAGCTGAGATGCTGTGTCCTGGGCAAGGCCCACGGCTGCTCACCAAGCCAGTCCTCACTTGGCTGCTCCATCCTCACCATCCACCCTGAGCAGTATCATCTCTCTACCCATCTCTAGGACTGTGAAGTCAAATTGAGATAAAATATACTCCCCCCTCTCCCCCAAGTTTTTTCACAGTTTTTTTTCAGCACTCTGTGCAGAGAGCATGAAGTAGGGCATGCCAATGTATCTTCTACAGTAGCTGCTTTGTCACTCAGTGAAATCACTACTTCATTATCACCAATTTGCTGTCCTGCAGTTTCGAAACCTGTGTCGAGGCTATTAGATCACACTGCCCTGTCCTAGAAGAAAGACCCTCCCCACAGGGATGTGCTGTTTGTTTCTGGTTTTCCTTCTTTTTGGCCAGCTTGTTATTTTCTATCAGCCATGAATATTATTTCTCAATTGCCTGTTGTATAAAATACTAGAACTCATTAACATTAGACTGAGACATTTTTTTGTTTACTGTGAGAAACTAACTCCACGGTACGCTGCTGTTTAGAAGAACCTCATACTAACTTCAATATGTATGTGTGTGGTCTCTAAACAAGGGTTAAACTTGCCAGAAAAAGGAAATTCAGGAGATGCAAACAGGAAGAAAAGTAATTGCATGAAGTGCCACATTTTGCAGAAACTCTTGTCGCTATTTTTATTTTTCTGTGTTGTACCGCTCTCTCTGAAGTTGCTCTCTCAGCAAACAAGGCCAGGATGAAAGACAGGCTGATTAGCAAAATCAAGGCTGCTGAAGAACCACTGATGCAGTGGGGGGTGATCTTTCCCTGAGCCAGCTAAGCATTAGTGCAGCAATGCAGCAGGAGGGACCCAAAATCCTGGTCATGGACAGACAATGGAAGGTTTTAGGCACCTTCTGTGAGTGAATTCTTCACTCATAGAAATGAACACTCATGTTTGGGATACCATGGCCAGCAGCTGCCATTATTTTAAGGTGGAAAATCTGCTCTTTGCTTCCTGTCTATAACTACTTTATATTTTCAGGGCAGAGAACTGCAGATGCATGCAAATGTTTGCAGAGATTTGCTCATTCTAAGATACTCTACATATGCTATCATTGTTTGTCCTCTCAGCTGCCAGAATTTCTTCCTGAAAAATGTGGATGTGGCTTTTTCACTACTTTCTCTTGAAGGACCTCAAGTCCACATTCTTCAATTGACTCCACTGTGCTTTGCAGGGAAGGGAGAACTATTCAGTTAAAAGCAACCAAACCCAAAAATGCCAAATAAGTCTGCTGTGGCCATTACGCTGTTTCTGAGCTGTTAATCACTTCAACAAGTTGCAAAAAGGGAGACACTGTGCTAAAAATATTTTTTTTTCAAAAAAGACCTCTTTTCTGCCCTACTTTGTAGGAGCAAAAATGAAGCAATCCCTCCAGGAGAGCTATTACCAGCCCCTGCACATGCCCTGCACCACTTGCTCAAGGAGGAAGGCAAACAGGGCGGGGATGCCTTGCAGTGCGATTTCCTTTACCACAGGTTCCGTTCTCAGCTATGCTTTTTTCCTAGGGCTTCAGATAAAGGAGAAGTAAATCCTGCTGTTGCAATTATTCGGAGAACTCAATCCCAGAGTGTTACCAGTGTACCAGGAGGCTGCAAACACAAAACAGGGACATTTTTCAGAACAATTTCTCAAAAAGCTACCTGAAATACAGAACAGAATAAGCCCATCTCAATTTAACCATTTTTATCCCTAGCAAAAGTGTTCTCCTCTGATGACACGTGCACAATAGGCAGTATGAAGGCTTATCCATCCTTTGGAAAGAACTCTGTTTTTCTAAAGCCAAGGTGCTCCAGTTTTAATACAACCCCACTGCTGACTGTGCCATGGCCACAGGCACTGTATGGGTTGGAACTGGGGAAGGATCAAAAGCTTGAGTGCTCAGATTGGCACAATTTAGGTTTAAATGCTCAGATTCCCTGGGACCTTAGCACCAGGTGTCAGGGACACATGGCCTGGGAGGCAGCACCTAAGTCAAGGCCAGTATCAGCAAAAGTTTCACAGAAAATGAACTGGGCTTGAAACCAGATGACCCCACTGATGAAACTAATGTTATACCATCTTTGTCATTCCCTGTGTGAGCTACAATGCAGTGATGCCTCCCTCAAAACAGAGGAAGTTCAAGCTTTAGGGCTGTTTCAGCTCTTGGAATACAGCATCTGTTTTAATGAAACTTTCCCACCTGACCATTCAGATGCCACTCTGACAGTCACACTCCCACTGCCTGAGATTTTAACTGCTGAGACCGAAGCCCCTTTGCAGGGGGAAGTTCCACTGAGCCAATGGGTCCCCCATTTGACTCCATCCACACACCATGCTCACAGAGACAAGTTTTCCTTATCCCTTCAATCCTAAGTATCCCATAGCAAAGTCCCAGACATTTGGCTTCTTCAAGTAATTTAATTGTGGTGCTATGGCATAATAATCCAATAGCTCAAGCTGGGGGGGGCAGGGGGATCCCTTGGCTTTGATACCCTTAAAGTCTATGCACTCACTCTTCCCACTGCCTGAATTCCATATTCCTGCATGCAGCTTTATTTGCAGCAGCAATTCCTTATGTCCACTAGTCCCTGCTAAGTGCTCTGCAAGAGAGATGTTAAACAGTAATTTATAGCATTTTAGGGATTGATGAGAAGAATGCATTGTAGGCAAGGGGGAGATGCTGAGACTTGGCAGTATCCTGGAGATGGAAGCAGCTAAGTCAGACTGCCTGTGAGAAATTCATGCTTGCTCCTTTGGGACCTGCCCCAGGCAGGGTCTGAGCCATTTCACAATAAGCTGCCCATCTCACCCACAGTTTGCCAGAATATTGGAGAATGTATTAAAAAAAACCCTTTGGCAAAGGAAAAAAAATGCACACTGCCTTGCAAAATACCCAAGATCAGTCCTGTCAAGAACCATCTCCCAGCAGCAGAAAAAACACTGCTGGCTGGAGCTGGAAGAAGCAAAAACTAGGGGAGAAGGCCAGCTCCTGAACTCCTTCCAGCAGCTGGAGAAACACAATGTACACAAAAAAGTAAAGGCCCCCAAACTGAATAGTCCACAGGCAGAATTATTAATGTGAAGGAAAGGCATTCATCCACAGACATCATTTGTTTGACAGTGTGACCTGGGAGTTTAAAATAAATGAGCTAGGGCTTTCACTCAATTTCCAATAGTCTACCTAAAGGGAAAGAAGGGGAACTCATATATTTTTTTGGAAATATTACTAAAATAATGTTGTGAATCACTTTGCAATATCCTTTGCCTGGGATGGAAGGCATACAGCTGAACAATGGGATGACTTTCTTTTCTGTATTTCCTCCAACACCCGAGGTAGTTAGTATTGGAGAAAAAAAGCATTATTAACAAGAATTGTGGTGGAGAAAATTGGGATGGTCTTGTGCATAGGCATTAGAATATTGTCTGAAACTCTTGGGTCAATTTTAAAATCTGTTCACATTGATAAAAGTATTATGTAGTTGGTATCTGACTCTTAGTAAGACATAATGCTTTGATGCTTAGCAGGATTGAGCATAGTTGTTGGTTATACTGGGGACAGCAAGCTCCTGTATTATTATGGTATGCAGATTGCTTGTCTTTAACAATTCATATAAACAATCTGAGGCACTTCTAAGAGAAACCCATGGGATTCAATCATCAAAGGATGAAAAATCCATCCTCTGTTCTTTGCTGATGACAATGACCTCACTGGATTACAGAGGAATAGGTGACAAAAGAACTAGGAAGAAAGAATGAAGGTGAAAACAACCATGAAGATTTCTCACAGGAGAAAGATAGGGATACTTAAATTGCTTGAGATAGCAAAAATATTCTCATCCCAGTCAAGAGCCACTGGAATGTGCTGGACCCCTCAAGCAGTGGGAAAATTTAGCACTTGGCTAAGTGTCACTGAGAAATAAATTTAACAAGTAGGAATCCAGTATTACTCAATAGCTTCTCTAGTCTCACTGAGTCTAACCTCAAGAGATCCCCTATTCCCATTGCCCTCCCCTAAGACAGAATCGACCGTTCTTATATTGCTCCCAAAGGCTCTTTTCTGCTCTGTTCTTCAAAAGCCTTGTACATGCATTGTAGGTTAAAGCAGCACTTTGATTCACTCAGCACTGACTCACCCAACCACTGCCTTCTGCTGCTTCACTGTCTTGGCTGTTGGAAAGTGGTTTCTCCTAACTTCCTATTTTCTGCCTGTTTTCTAATCTGCCTCCTCATTTGCTTCCTCCATTCTGCAGTCTCACTTCATGACACCTTGTTCACAACAAAGGTGAAGAAGAGGGCTTGAGTACTGCTCTTATTTCCTTTATTTGTTCTCTCTCCCTGAAATGAAGTAGCTACAGTTTCTCCAATCTTTTCCTTAATCTCCCATTTCCCAGCCCTTGGAACAGTCTGGTTGTTCCCCTCAGGAACATCATCCAACAGTGTCTATCTTAATCGAACTGAGATGACCAAAAGCAATGTCCTGCCTTGGCAGAGGTGTTATTAACCTCAAACACTGCCTGAATTACTTTGTGCCTCTGCCTTCAATCACACCTAATGGCAAGCTGTCTTCTGGTTTTGGGTGGTGTATCCCAAAATGAATCCCATTTTGCTGCCTCCTGCCTTCTTTCTGAAAGCCTGCTATTAAAGTAGCCATCCCTCAGCCTGCATTTATAAGGATTGTTTCTGCTGGAGAATAGTACTTCACAGATCATTCTCTTGCATTTAATTGTTTCCAGACTGCTTCTCCAGTTTGTCACTATAAGCTTGAATTTCGATTCTCCAGTGTATGTATGCTGGGAAGCCTGGCATCTGCAATTGTAATGAGTGTGATCATATCTATTCTGGATATTAAATATCATCTAGGATATTAAAGTATATATTGAATAATACCAGATCCAAGGCTGAGCCCCGCAAAATCATGCTTGACCATTTTCTTATCTTTTGATAATGAGCCCCTTGGGAACTACTTAACTGAGTACAATTTTCAAGATTATACTCATTCTGTAGGGGTTTCATCCAGCATGGTTTGCTTCCTCCCTTTGAACTGAAATAATATTTTGCTGTGATAAGATAATAGGCCAAGTGATTCTGGAATGAAAAAGTGCTGTCTTGGAAGAAGCCAAAGTCACCTTTGATGTGCTGGTGGGATATGCTAGGTATTGTAGTTTGCAGTGTCACACCAGAGTGCACACAAATGCCACTCGCTCACAGCGAGGTGGGGAACATGAATGGACACCAGCAGGGCACCAACAACACGTGTGCCATGGTTCCTGCTCACTGCACTGTGTGTCTGCTGGGGAATGGAGCAAAAAGCTAATGGACTACAGGGGTCCTAAGGAACTACTGTCCTGTCTTCTGTGGGAATGGTTCCTGGAGCCAGCCTTTTTTCCAGCTCTCTGAAATTCATGGTGTATATTTTACAGCTTTGTGAAGATTTGTGCACAGGGCTCTGAATGTCTGTGAAGTTGTGTGCAGTGAATCATGTCTTCTACTGGCCTGGTCTGCTGACCCTCCTTCTGGACAGTAAAAGGGAGAAATTCTCCCAGGTTTTCTCTGGAATGGAATATCCCTACTTAAAAATCTAAGAAGAAAAAAAAAGAAGTGCTTAAATTTTTGGCAAAAAAAGTGCAAAAAGTTTCAAGAGTTGGAAAGAAAAAATTGTACTAAGCTCACTCAGACACTGACACAGACTGTCTAAACATAATCTAAGTCCCTGGAGTCCCTGTAACTTGCAAATGAGGTAACAACTAGACAAGTTATTGTAACTCTATTTATCAGGTTTCTGAGGAGCATGTTTTGCTGGAGGACTGACACTGCAGCAATATCCAGAGTGAAACTTTTACAAGTACTCCAAATGCATGTGAACACTCACTTTCCCAAACTGACCGGTGTCAGCCACCTTGTTCTACATTCTCTTTCATACTGTCTTCACCTGTCATCTGCCCTTCGTTTATCATTTTTCCCCCCTCCTTGTTTTCCATGTAGATTATCTCACCAAATGTAATTTTCACTCCAAATCAGAACAAACCAGGGCACTAACTACCCCTGTGACCTGCAACTTTCTGTATCCTGAGAATCCTTCTAGTGCTGGAGCAGGAGGAGATATGAATAGGGCAGAGTTGTTTCAACCACAAAAAATGGCCAACTCATCTCTCCTGCTGCTTGTGGCAGTATTGGTAATTTAAGGTAGGGTTGAATTAAAACAACCCCAAAACTTCTAAATGGCACAAATTTTTATACTTCTTTTTTCAATGGCTTTTAGTCCTGTATCTGAAGATAAAACATCAGAACACCTGACTTTCTCCTGGATCAGAAATTCTAAAGGGGAGAAGAGTAAGGTTGGAGTAACGTAAAGAAGCTGCTGTAGAAGTTGTCTCCTTTTGCTTGTTCCACCCTTGTTTTTGACATTTCCCCAGGCTCCCCTGCTTTTTGTTGACAGGTTCTTAGAAAATGGGTGGTGGCTTTTTCTGAGTGCAGCACCAGATGTGGTTACATGAGAAATATGCACGTGAGAGTTTTGCAGTGGATGCAAAATTGATTGGAGGGCTTTTATTTTTGATGTGGAGTGGGTAAAGCCAACAGGTGAAAAGAACATACTGTGTTTCAAAACAGCTCAACAAAAATGATAAAAAAATATTTCTTGTGGGTACAGAGGGGAAAATCCCCAGATGTGCTACAAAACAAAGCTTTGTTCAGCTGATGGTTGAAATCAGTAAGAAGCAAAGACAAACTGCCAGGGCAAAATCCTGCTGCTCCAAAGGCAAAGATGGAGCAGGGAGAAGGGGAACCTGGGCATCCATGTGATGTGGACTGTTTTTGTCTGTGTTAATTTATCCTGTCTCCAGGGAAAGAGCACTGTGCTCCCCTGGGAGACAGGTCTCTGGAGGAACATCACATGCTGCGAGCAATGTAGGTGAGGCTGCTGCCAAGGGATGATGTGGCAAACGGGAACGAATCAAAGCAACTCTTCTTTGTGCATCTGCAATGGAGGCTGAGTCATTACCATTCATCACTAGCCCGACTGGTGTGTTAATTTTGGTGACAGTTGTTTTCGTGAGAGAGGACAGCTTTTGATGCCTTTTAATTCCTGAAAATAAAAGAAAAAAGGGCTGTCAAGGTAACAGGCATCCGGAGAGGCTGACTGAAAACAGTGGGTAAGGAAATAGCTTTAAGTCCCAGGGAAATGCAGCATAAAAGGGAGCTGCCACAATAACCAGGACAGTGTGGCTTGCTCCTTCACGTTTCTGAAGGAAGCAGTAAATGACTAAAACTTCCCATGCCCAAGTTACAAATGAGCTCCAATTGCAGGACAATGCAGCAAAGTTAGCACTGCTGTATTTTCTCTGATTCTTCCTGCTGGGCTGTCTGTCTGGTTTGAGTATTCACATCTGTATTTGTAGCATCACTCATCTTGAAACTTATTCTAATCAAGCCCAAAAACCTGCCTGAACAGAGCAGAAGCCTCTTCTAGCCCACCCCAGTCCTCAGACAGCGACAGGCTCCACAGCACCCTGGGGCAGTTTAGCCATTGCCTTTACAAGGGCTCAAGATTTCTGACAAACACTTCCTGCTGTTTCAAGGAAACCATGGGCAGTGGTGTCCATTGTCAGGGGTAGGTCTTGCTGGGAAGCTTTAAGACAAGATACACCCTGTGGCTGTCCTTCCTTCAGCACTTCTCCTTTCCCCCAGCCCCAGAAATCATTTCACATGCTGGCCCCGCCAGCCTCTGCAAGCACAGGGGTTCCCAGCCCTGACCCTGGGAGGAAGGGCCTGGAGAGGTCCCAGCCTCCTGTGCCAGCATTCCTTCCCTCCAGACTGATGCTTCTCCACTGCAGCTTTCATTTCTCTTACTATTCCTCTTTTCATACCTCTCTCTCTTGCTGATGCCCTCCTCTTCTCTGCTTCCCCTCATAACCCAATGACGGTGTTTCTCTCTTCTTATGACTGTCTACTCAGCACCATGGCAGGAGGACCATACTGAGGCAGAGGGATGCTTTTGTTAAGTACCATCTAATCAGAGATCGTCCTTGCCTGAAAAAATATCTTCAAATAAGCAGAAAAAGGATGAGGGAGGATGTCTAAAAAAGGAGTGACTTCCCCTAGGCTGTCCAGCGGTGCCACAAACAAGTCCTCTTCTCTTTCCTGTTGGACCGAGCTGTCATGTCCATGGGGATTTGAGCAAGTGTAATTTTAAAGCAAAGCCAAATATGAGTAGGGCCTATTTGGAACAGAGTTCCTTAAGGAATCTTGCTGCGGTGGCAGAGGAACAACCCAGCAGGCAAACCACAATACCCCACTAAAAAACAATCCTGGGATGCTCCTGGTTTCAACCACATCCACCCAGGAAAACACAGCTTCCCTGCATCCCACAGACAACCTGGCAAGGCAACAACTCACAGGTTGTGCAGCCAAGAACACCTGATGTGACAGTGAGGGGGAGGCATGAGCAGGTGGGAGCAGCACCACTTTCCAGGGACCCTGCACCCAAAGGAACGCTGTGCCTGAGCTGGGAAGGGTTTTTTCACCTTCCTCTGATGAGCAAAGTGCTGCCATAGGATTTGCTAATGAACATGGCCTGGGTTGGGGTGAGATCAGGTGCTTCAAATGGACTTGTCCCATCTTTAGTTCAAGTTGTGCAGTGCCTTGCAGACACCCACTGGGAGAGCTTTAAAAAATCCCAACCTAATAACTAGAGAAAAGCTCATTATGTCTGTGACTCATCTGCCGGAAGCTGCAGAGAACACGGCTGCTGTGCTGGGAGTCTCGCTTCCAAGGGTGTGGTGACACATGCAATTACCAGACTGAGTAATCACTGCTTAGTTCAGGTTACTGACATTACATTCTAACTTCTGATAGCACAGCTGTGGGGAACTCCTGTGCTAGGCCCCACAGTGGACAGACAGATATATGAAATATTCCTGAGCGGACTGAGGAAGACAGGAGGGCTGTGCAAGGGTCAGACCTAATGGCCAAACATATTTTTGTACAAGTTTAGAGTAAGTTAGTTTGTAGGTAAGGTCCTCTCATAAACTGAGGGACCTGACACAACAGAGTCAACTTGCTTTACAAAGTTCAAGAAACACAGTGACAGGACAGACCAGAGTGATGCCGAATTAGTAGTGACAGAGATATTCAAATAATGTGCCTATTGTTGGCAGACAGCAAGTTTTACTTTGGTGCTGTTCTGTTGTACACCTGATCAGGAAGGTCCTTAGGCTTGGTAGTGCACCACAGACTATGACTCAGATGAGTGTAACTGGGAGAATGATGGCAAGGCATCTGCCCATGGGACAACTGCCGTCACCTATGGTTTTCCAGCTTGTCCACGTGTCCGTTCTATGGGCGACCCCAGTGTGGGTGAGAAAGTGATGTCACTGCCACCACGCTAAAAGAAAAATTAGTTCCATGAACACATGACGGTGAGAGAGCCTGGGGGTTTCCTCGTGTCACGCTGTCCCTGGGGTGAAAGGGAGGAGTTGCTGTGCAGTCCAAGCAGGGTGAGTTGTTCCCCAGCTCTACCTCTGCCACCAGAAAACATTCCCATTCATATGCAAAACTTTTAACACCCCGGGCTGAAAGGGCTGCCGCTGCGCAGTTATGGCACTCAGCAACAGGGCAGGATGCATTTCGAGCCTGTCCTGCCTCCTCTGCTCTCAAAATCAACTTCTCTGTCAGCAGTAAGGACACCTCACCTCAAAGCTCATCTCAAAGACTGACTGTAAAAACAAGAGGCATCATTTCTGTGAATGAGATTGTTTTCGTAAGTGCAGATGCGGAAGCTGTTACCACCAAAATATTAAGGAAACTGGTGAAAGGAAACAGTCGAGCTGTAACATAGGAACAAGTTCAAGCACTCGGCTCTGGCTGCACCCTGAGCTGCGTACTTGCCACGATGCAGCACTCCCAAGAAGATTTGACTGTACCCGGAGAGGAAGATGACTCCTTTGGGGGAGGTAAAAATCTTTTATTAAACTAATCCTTCTCCTGCTCAGACTAGAGACCGGTTACTAGCCTGGGTGGTATTTCTTGTGTAAATCTGAAGTTGTCTGTGGGCTTCAAGGTCACAGGGTGACCAGACTCTTTTTCTCCTTAGAGAATGGAGAACAAAGGGACCACAGATACAATAAAAATACTTTCACAATCGTTCAGCAGCTTCAAGGAAGTTACTGCAGAAGAAAGCTGGGGGGACACCCAGTGTATTTTCTACAGTGGCTGCACTGTGCAAAGTAGCACATTGGACATTCAACACCACAGGTGCAGCTGTTGTTAAAGTAGTAGGGGATCTTTACAGGGGCTAAAGGTGACTAGCTGTTTAAATTATCTGAGCAGAATAAGCGTCCTCCTCTCCAACTGCCACAACCTGGGATACAAAGTGTCCCGGCATCATAATTTCTTATCCCTAAAGCTGCTTCTGCTGGTGCTTCATTCCTCGTTGCTTGCATCCTCAACCATCATTCACATGTGTACGGAGTGATATCAAGTCAAAATAGCAGAAATGCAGATAAGAGGGCCCAGAGGAGAAGGAAGAACCTGGCCCATGGTGTGCAGTTTCTGCCGCTGCTCACTGCTCCCCTTTGCACTCAAGCCAGGGGGAAAACTTGCTCATGCAAATCTTCTCCCGGCCCCGAGCCTTCCACAGTTTCTAAGGGAGTTGAAGGCACAAAGAGCTGCCTGGATCCACTCCAAAGACTGTGAACCTTTAAACTCACTTTCAGCACAGCTTCAGCAAGCCTCATTTAAACAAAGCTCAGCTGCGGTTGGTATGGAAAACTTAGCAGTGAATAGTGCCAAATCAAGTTATCTGAGCCCCAGTGAAAGGCATCAGCTCAGAAAAGAAAGCAGTCTCAATGATGTTCTCTCTGTATTCAAATATATTTCTCACGTCTCTATGCCCCCACTTCTCACCCTGTATCCCAGTCTGGGCTTAGAAGGGCAATGCATTTGCAGAAAGGAGAGGTCAGTGCATTTGCATTATGGAAGGACTCTGGATAGTCCAGGAAACACCTCTTGCCAGTGGGCAAATCAACTGGCATTGAAAGTACCCCATTGCATTTGCTACATCCTGCATTCAGCACAGGTGGATGCTGCTTCCCAGGATAATCATCATGCTCTGACTTGATACAGACATTTGCAAGTGCTCTGAAGAGCCGGTGGTTTTTTAAGCTTTGCTGTTTCTGGAACCTTTAGCCCATGTTCTTAATCAGAAATGTAGAAGGGAAGGAGAGAAATGTGGGCAGGTTAGTTGATACATATATTGCGTTATCTGAAGGGAATGATACACCACTTCAAAAATCTGTTCCAGCCTCTCAGCTAAGTTGTTTCTGGCAGGGCTGATGCAGAAACAGCTAGAGGAGGCTCTGCTTTTCAAAGGCAGGAACATTTTAAAAACCTCTCCATGACCCTTCTTGGAGCAGGAGGTTGGAATAGATGATCTTCTGAGGTCCCACCCCACCTGAGGTATCCTACGAGTCTATGTGTTAGTGACATCCTCTTCAACTCACCTACATGTAACTGGGAGCACTTGTGTCCCAGCTGCTCTCTCAGACAGAGGAATTGTTGGCTCCCAAACCTGCCAGCTGGAAAGCCCAAACAACACAGGCACAGTGCTAGACTTCCCCTTCAGCCCCCTCTCCTCTCTCTTGAACGGGTTAGCAAGGAAACATTAACTTTATGGCTGCTATTTCTGGAGCGCTGTTGACCCTGGACAACCCAGCGCACTCCCTGGGGCTGGGTGGGATCTGAGCAGGGAGGAGCAGGGCCTGTTTCGGTCACAGGGCAGCCCCCACCCCGCTCATGCTGCAGCCTTAGGAGCCAGCCAAAATTTAGTTGCAGCCAAAGCTTAGTTGCTGATTTCCAGGCCAGATGGAGGCATTTGTCAGGCACTGAACTCCCAGCTCAGTGCAGACCTCAGCTCTTAGGGCATGGGCTATTTTTTATTATTTTCCACATCCAGCTTGACTTGAAAAGTGATGATGGCAAATCTCTGTCTACCTTTGTAACTCATCCCAAGGCTTACCTACCATCACCAGTAAAGACAGCTATGTTTTATTTCTTCTACCACTAATCTATCCACTTTTTTTGGAGATAATTTCCCTTCTGTCCAAGAGAGCTAAGGTCTCACTATTGTTTGTGCATACAAAAATCTCATATAACTATCTACAGGCAATATTCAGACCCTCTTATCCTTTCCCAAGCAGACAACAGTCACAAATGACTGTTTCCTTATAAAGTTTTAATCTGTTAAGCATTTTCATGGTTCTTGAGAGCAGTCCCTTGGAAAGATGTGGACACCAGCATAGAGCCCAGTGCTCCAAAACTGTTGGACTAGGGACAAATCCAAAAGTTACATGATCTGTTTACTCATACTTTTTAATTAATATATTATATATATATCAGGATTAGTTCAAGAATCTGCTGAAATCCTTTCAGGTTGCAGCATCACAAGAGGGTCTGCTTTTCTCAGATTTTTCTCTTTAATCATCAAGTCTTTCAGAGTCAAATTTCTCAAGACAAAGTCAATGCTATCCTGTCAGGATGGCTTATCTCCATTGCTCCCAGCTATGCCCAGACTAAAGCCAGATGAATAGTCTCACTTCCTCAAGTAGCCTGTTTCCCACTTCTCCAGGCATGGTGCCACCTGCATACTTAATCACTGTTTAAAGTTCAGGTCACTGACATAAAAATAGTTCAGTCCCATGGGGAAGAACCAATCTTTGTAGGTACTCTCTAAAAACTGGCATCCTTGATGATTTCTCAGCTGGGTTATGTATGTAAAGGTCTCATGCCAAGTTTTATTTCTTACCAAAGTCCGAGTACACTATCAATACAATTATTTTCCCTAAAATCCTAATGATTGCCACTGATTGAAGTCCATCTCCTTAAATTTTGCTTAAATATGACTTCTACATCAGCTATTCCTTGACAAGGCCAAGACCACTGCCAGGCTATCACATCATTAGTGACACAACATTAACTTACAGCTCTCTGGAGTTCCTCTGGTGTTTCAAGTTTTGTGAAATATCAACAAAGATTTCCTAGGATAACTCTTCTCAAAATTACAGTTTTAAATTCTCTTCTGAGAAAGATCAAGGGGGAAATATTTTCCCATTGATATAGACTGTCAGATGGCACTGATATTTTTCCACAGTCCCAAACCAAAACATTTGTTGAAAACTTGTGTTTTCTTCAGCATAATTAATAATTCCGCAATTTTCTTTCACTAATGCTTCAATAGGCATGGCTTTTCCTTATTATGCATTGAAATCACAAGTCACAGAGCTGGGTGTGACAAAATAGGCTGGTTATAACTATCTTCACAAAAATGCAGTAGGTATTCAAAGCTTAAAAATGTTCACCCTTAAAGAAACTTTGTTAGCTCTTTCCCTTGTTTTGTAATAACAGTGTCTTGCACTGACATGGTGCTCTCTCCTTTAGAGGCTTTGCAGAGATTTTGCAAGTGACTGTGCTTAGGTTCAGTGAAGCACAACTCCCTCTCCTTTGCAACATGGCCAGTGTTGAGCAGGGCACAGCTGTAGTGTCCAAAAGTTTCAGGAAGAAATTCTTTTAGCCTTTTGAAAGCACAGGGAGTGATAGGTTTAATTTCTTTTCATCCCTACTATGTTAACTCAAAGCAAGTGTCTTCAGTTACTCTTACAATTTTGTTAGGTCAAAACACCCACTTTGGGGAAAATGCTATTTAATTTTTTAGTGACTCTAAGTGCCTGAGATTCTCAAGTTATATTTCATTGAAAAGAAATCCCTTCCACTAGCACTAGGCTTCCCCTCATCACTGCAGTCTGCAGTAATGGTGTGGATTTTCCCTGACTGTCTAAGATGAGGAGCCAAGGCCAGAGAGTGAGGGGGATTTGAGCACAAGTCAGCTCTCTGGGCAGACCCTGGTTTCCCTGGGAGGAGAGCTGAAGGCTTACACGGAGGCGTGATGCCACCGCACCAGCACAGCCTCTGACTGTTGGCCAGAGGCTCAGCACAACAGGAACTCCTTGATCAAGCAGACACATCCATGAGCAGAATTTGCATGCAGTCAGCAAACATGGCCAGCATATCACATAGGATATGCTGAGTTGGAGGGGATCCATCAGGATCATCGAGTTCTACTCCTGGCCCTGTACAGGATTATCAAGAATCATACCTTGTGCCCAAGGGTATTGTTCAAATGCTTCTTGAACTCTGGCAGGATGGTGCTGTGACCACTTCCCTGGGGAGCCTGTCCCAGTGCCCAACCACCCTCTGGGTGAAGAATCTTTTCCTAATATCCAGCCTAAACCTCCCTTGACACAACTTCATGGAGTTTCCTTGGGTCCTGCCACTGGGCACCACAGAGAAGAGATCAGTGCCTGCCCCTCCTCTTCCCCTCATAAGGAAGTTGTGACTGCAGTGAGGTCTCCTCTGAGTCTCCTCCAGGCTGAATACACCAAGTGAAAACTGCTCCTCACATGGCTTCCCCTGAAGGCCCTTTGCCATCTCCATTGCCCTCCTTTGGACACTCTCTAATGGCTTAATATTTTTTTTATCTTGTTGCACCCCAAACTGCCCCCAGCACTGGAGGTGAGGCTGCCCCAGCTCAGAGCAGAGCAGGACAATCCCCTCCCTTGCCCAGCTGGCCATGCTGTGTCTGATACCCCCCAGGACAGGGTTGGCCCTCCTGGCTGCCAGGGCACTGCTGACTCATAGTCAACTTGCCATTGACCAGGTCTCTTTCGACAGTGCTGCTTTTCAGCCTCACATTCTCTAGTCTATATACACAACCAGGGCTGCCCCATCCAAGGTCCAGAACCCAGCATTTGCCCTTGTTGAACTTCTTACAGTTGGTGACTGTCCAGTCCTCTGATGTATCAGGGTCTCTCTGCAGGCCCTCTCTGCCCTTGAGGGAGTCAACAGCTCTTCCCAATTTAGTGTTGTTGGCAAACTTGCTTGGTATTCCTTCAAGAATTTAGGTCCGAATATTTTGTTAGCACTGACCACCCTATCCAAACTGAGAATGCACGGGAAAAGTAGAAATTAAGCTGTGATTTATTGCAGATCTTTTCATGTAACTGCTCTACACTGACCTCTCCTCACACCTTCCGTTCCCACTTCCTATATATGTCCTCTGGTTGTACATAGGGTAACCAGAACCTCCCTCTCAGGCCAAATCCAACATGAAATCCCATCAGTGTTTCCAAAGAATGGTGTGGGGGGGAACAGTGCTTTCTTTTTTGTTACGTTTATTAGGTGTGTACTCCAGTTTAGTAGACCAGAGCCACATTTTAGATGCTGCACTGCACAGAGTCCCAGGGCCCTTTCCTTGCCCAGGACTGACATGCTGCTTATGGCATACAGATAGATTCCAACACTGCTGCCCATCAAGGCTCCTAGGAGAACAGTAACTGCATCAAATGTTTAAGATGTGCTTCAAAATGCACCGGATGCCTTTACATCCTTGTAAAGCCTGCCTGTCTTTTATAAGAAAGAAGAGAGCTTTAGTTCTGGGGTTTGGGACCAGCTCTGAGGCTTAGCTGAAACGAAAGGTAGCTGCTGTACATGGTTATGTGCACTGCTTGCACATAATGAGGTTAGAGATGTTAGCGAAAACTGAGGATAAATCTTGGATGTTAACTTACAGTTGAGACTCTTTATTCAGCAACAATTCAGGTTAAGCAACTTTTCTCCTTCCCTAAAGCAATACTAGACACTGTGCTTCTCTCAGACGTACAATGCAGTGGCTTGTCAAAACGTCACATGGGGACATCCATGTCACAGCTTGTCTGTGACCCATAGGACCAGGTTTCTTTCCATGCTGTATCTAGCCCTGCTATGGTGAGACCCCTCAGGTATGATCCCTTCTCACAGAGTACATCAAAGTGGTGTAACTTTAAGAGAATGATGTCTTCTAAGGATACTCATGTGTTCGTATCAGTATGGTGTTCCAGCATGATGCTTATGTCAGAGATCTACAGATACTGTTTTTCCTGTTTCCATCTCAAAGTGTTTGACTTGGCTACTTTTTATCCAGCATATGAGTTCCCAATATTTCAGGACGCTGTTGTACGGATGAGCAGCCCTGCAATGTATTGAACATGGGAGCTTCTCCTTCCTGACTGCTGGGAGACTGTGGATCAGTGTCCTGAAAATGTTTACAAGTCCCACCAATCCTACTTGTCCTTTTGGCTATCTCACATTCCTGGAGAAAGTGTGTGCCTACTTCCTTCAGGCCAGAGGATGAGAAGTCCCATCACCAAGGCAACAGTGTCTGCTTCATCCAGATAGATGGACTGTAGTGAGATATTTAGCCTATAAACACAGATTGAAGCACCTTTCTGCAAGAGCATGATCAGACCTATTTAAGATGCAGGACAAGGATGGCAAGGAAAAAAGGGTGCTGTCTTATGGAGCATTTTTGTTATTCCTGTTTACACTAAATGCTCCACTCACCTGCTTCTGGCAGCTGCTTCATTTTGGTTTTGGCCCATGGGTGGACACAGAGTTATGCAGACTGGGGAGAGAGGTTTTTGTGGTCAGAGGACTCGGTGTGAGACGCCCATCCCCACCCCAGGCGCCCCCACACTGACCCACCCGGGGTGCTGTGGCACTTCCAGCTGTCATGGGCAGCTGGAGGGTTATTTTTAACAGGGCATCACACTCCATATAGGAAGCAGAAAAGTACAAGCCCATGAGGCCCAAATGAAAAAAGAAAAAAAAAAAAAGATTGAAATGAGAGACACTCTCTGTTTTTTTCTCTCCCTATTTTTTAATTAAAGACCTTTTTGGTGTTTTCTTCTCCATTTCTGGAAGGCAGCTTTTTTGGTTCATATCAGTTGATGATATTTCTAGATCACTAATAATAACAACAGTGAGGGGAAAATCCAGGTCAAATAAACAAGTGGCATTTAACCAGCCCTCAGAGAAAAGAGGAAGGTATGTAAAAGCCAGAGACAAACCACTGATCAGGTGTGCTTGGGGCACCTTTTAAGCTTGCAAAACAAGTGTCACACCAAAGGCTGAAGCAAAATTGCCTTTCTTTTCCCACATTTTTCCTCTCCTGTTCTTACATAGCATTTTTACAAATGTTTTACAAAAGTTCCAAGAAATACAAGTTTTTTGCCGCTCAGTCCCGTCATTAAATTCACAAAATGAATGTATCTTGGCTAACGTGAGTGGGTGGCGTAAACAACTTCACCCCTTTAATAATTCGAGGCACAGCTCAAGCTGCCTGTGAAATGAGCTTCCGCCTGCCTGGATGCTGAACCAGAGCCTTGTGGTTGGTGTACCATGGGTGTGACAGGCACAAAACAGCCGGGTCAGGAAGTACAGAGTTAAAAGGCGAGGAGCAAAAACAGTCTGTGTGTATGGATGAGGGGGGGAGAGAGAGGGAGAGAATAGTCAAACACTTGACAATGTCACAGAGACACTAAAAAGTTGAAAGTGGGAAGATTTCCCAGTAGTAGGATTTCTCCTATATCTCTGCATTGCTTGTGGGGGTGAGGGATGTTGTCAAGCCACACAGAATTTTAAGCAGTGTGTTGTTGATCTGACATCAAGGAGCAGGGAAATGGTTTGAAGCAAGGGTTTATGCTGTGAAAGAGTCCCTGATATTCCTGTGTCTTTGGCAATTGGAAAAGAAGTGAAGCAAAACTGCCATGGAAATCCTGAGCATAAAAGGCTTCAATCTGCATAACTTATGTGGGCTGGCATTGGCTTACTCTGGTTTAATTGCAGGTGGTCTGAGAATTAGAAAGTTCAGAGATGCAGAGCTTGGAAATGATACCTGGAGTTCTAATAGTTGATAAAACTTCACTTCACTTGGAAGAAGTGAAGTAGAAAGACAGGAAGCCACAGAGAGTGAGAAAATAAACTGGTATTTTGAGGAGAAGCCCACTGTGACCAGCCCTTGCCTGAACAGATAGCAGTGGACAAAGACATCTGATTGCACCCAAATGGATGACCTCCATTCCAGTCTTCTCTGAGATTTAGTGTTCTAGCTTCTCAAACTGGGTACCTTATATTCCTCTTCATCCATGGTGAGTGTGTGTAAGAAGGAGCAAGGGAAACAAGCAGTCCTCCAGGTGTCAGTTCAGGGCATGGAAACAGGAATCCAGGAATTCTTCACTGCTGAAATCCTGGGCTCTTTTGCTGACCATGGCAGTACCTTGGTGCCAGCCTGGCAGCAGTGGCAACAAATGTGGCTGGTGCCTGTCAGGGTCCACAGCCCAGCATTCCCACCTACAGGGCAACAGGAGGCAGATCCACTGCAGGAGTCAGGAAGACTCATCTCTGTGATAGCAGGTTCATTGAGGAAGCCGTGCAGCAGCCACTTACCATTAAAGTGGTATTTACTTGGGCTTTGCCTCTAACCAGGATCCAATAGCTAAGGTAATGCCCACATGGGCCCAGGTTAGGTTCCCTCAGTGCACAGTGATGCTTTTAGTTATGCCCCACTGGGAAAACTGCCTGCACTTGGTGCTGCTCTGTTACATCATAGCACCCAGGCAGCTCCTGTAGCATCACTAATCAGAGCTCTGCCATGGATTTACTGCCCATGTTGTGGCATTGCATGAGCCTGCCTACAATTAATCACAACCCATTCCACAGAGAAGAAAAGACACTCAAAATAGTCCAGTGAAATAAAAGCTCAAGCCCAAAACCCTGGGTGAAATGACCACCCTGGGAAGCAAACCCCAAAACTACCCCAAAAACTCCAAGAAAGCTGAGGTGCCTTACAGCAGTGCACACAAGGGCTTGCAAAAGCTCCCCTTTCATCACACGAGGCTGCTCCCCAGGCCAGCCCTGTCTTCCTGCCCTCCCTGTGCCCAGCCCTAGGGGAAGTGACTTGCAATGATGAGCTTTTGTGCAAGTGATCCTCTCTTCATGCTGTGTAACACCAGAGTGAAAAGCCCCCGGCCCTCCTCACTCCTTGAGGAGTGCACCTATGGTTCAGATACGGCAGCTGCGGAGCGCTATCCAGGAGGTTACCTGGAGGGGTGTCACAGCCACCTGTGGCAGAAGAAAGAGGGGCAGCCTCTCTGAGGGGCTTGGCAGGACAGCTAAAAGCTCTGTGAATATACTCATTATATGTCATCAACATAATTTTTAAATTTTCAAGGACTCCTGCAGGACCTCAGGGAGATGAGTTTATAAAATCACACACGAGCCCCATGGCTTTCTCAAATTTGTAATTAATATTCCAGTGGCTAACAAGACTGGCCAGCATTCAGGCTCCATGGCATAACTGGAGCTTTGTTCACGTCCTTCTCACTTCATGGTAGCTCAAAGCAGTGGAAGATCTCTGTTGTGAATATGGATATTGTCTACAAGGCACCATGCTCTTTTTGGCTGTTGGTTGTGACTGTGTAGAAGTGCAGTTTGCCAACTGAGAGCTCCTGTAAGTTTTAGAGTCCTGCTCAGTGCCTTCACACTGAAATAACAGATTTCGTTTACTTGAGGGTCTTGGAGAAGAGAGATGCTTTATAGACGTAGATAGATTTGAAACCAGATAGCATCTCTGAGATCCTCCTACAATCACATGCAAGGAGTGCCGCACTAGCAATCCCAGCACACACTTAACAAGGGAGGCTCTTTTTTTTTATTCAGAGGGGTGGGAATGTTGGAAAGCATCCATACAAAAATATTCTCAAAGAAAAAGCCGCAGGAGGAACAGAGCACTCCAGCACTGCTGAGCTCAGCTCTGGAGTTGGATGTTGGTAGCTTTTTTTTTAATAATTTCCCCATTGAAACGCAGGCAGCTCAGGAGGTCCTGATGTGCTCTGCCTCTTCTGTCACTCTGGGGAGCTTCCTGCCCACTCTATTCCTGATGCCTGTTGTGAGCCAAGGAAGAGTTAGCTTAATCAGCAACACCAGCCACTGAGTAGTGCCAAGTTGTTGTCATTAATCACTTCAAAAATCACTGCACTGAAAATAGTACACAGGGTCAGATGTTCAAAAACTGGCATGGTTTCACTGGTGTCATTTAACCTCAGCCACAAAGCCAGAACACACCCCTAAAGAAACACTTCTTATTTGTTTTATGTATTACTTGTAAATTTTAAATACACTCACATCAAGCTGCTCTTCACCTGTGCTAGAGGAAATAACTGCTATGAGTGGTCAATCACCTCCAGGTGAAGGCAGGCTGGACCAACAAGGAACCCCCAATTGTGTCCCCCCAAGAGATGCATCGGTGTACTGGTCTAAGGGTTTGGCCAGAGCTTCTCTGTGCTTCAGACCACCCCCTCTCCCTTGGAATCTCAGTCCAAATATTTGGCAGATGCACTTGGGGCTCATTATGTTACAGAGGCAGCATGTTCATTGCGCTCCCCCGAATGGCATTTTGTGTGTGCTGCACTTGTTTTGTATTTGCTATATTTAAGCCACAGAAATATGCACTGGTGAGGAAAAGAGGGAAGTGGTGGTATCTTGGAGGCAGGGAGGGAATGAAAATCATTTCTCAAAGCTGCAGTCCTCTGTGCAGAATTTTGGCTCACAAGAAGGAAAGAGGAGCACAGTCTCTGCACCAAGGACCTCGATGGATCACCCATACTGCAGTTCATCTGGGAATGGTTACAAGGAAACTGGTGTTACACTAACGTAACTAAGGATGGAAATTGCTTGGGGCCTTTGCACCTGAGGACTCCTGGATTTCTATTATGAAACTACCCTGTTAGGGACATGCATGAAGACAAGTGTGCAGCACTGAAGGATTCATACATGGAATCAGATTTCCAAACACGTCTGGCATTATTTGCTCCTTCTCTTCTGCTTCCACCCCAGCCTTTGCAGCCTTCTTGTACGTGACCATCATTTTCCTCAGACCGTGCTCATCACCCCTGCAGCTCCTCCCCTTCTTGCCATGACCTGTGGGGCTCACAGAGCAGCAGGAAAGCAGGGCCTGCCTCTACGCTGCTGCTGGGGGTTGCAGCAAGGCAGGCCAAAGTCCTACTTTGGTCAGGGCACTCCTGACTTGCTCTTTCAGGCAGCAACTTAGGATGTTTGCTAACATGTCCTATAGTGTCTTGCCCCATATAATACAATCTTTCATGATCCTTGGTCCTTCCAGGCCAGTTGTCTGCTTCATGGAGGAGAACCAGAGTGTGCTTGGGCACGTATAAAAAAAGGTTTTATCCTCCTCTGAGCTTTAGAGCTTCCTTAAAATTTGCCTCTCAAGTGCAGATGAGGGTGCAAGGGGAATATGGAGCTGGACATGAGCTGGGACCACATTTTAACTGCAGTCCTCATGTCAGCAGCAAGTTTCAGCAACAGGCATTACTGCTTGATAACATGGGAAGAGATGGCCTCAGTTCCTAAGAGAACCCCAAACAGATTCAGAATCTCAGACCGCTGTCATGACAGATGGTGAAGGTTGTGGCAGGGAGACAGGTCTGGGCATTTGAAAGCCAAGAAAAAAGTAAGAGGCAAGAGATTACCTAACGATTCAAGAGAATCCCAGTGAGGAAGCTAGGAACATAATTGACTTTCTGTCTACGAAGCTGAATCCATTCCTGGAAATTGTCTAATGGGACCTTCTTGATCTTAAGCAAGCATCTTGGTTGTTCTGAGACAGGGAGTTGGGAGCAGGAATCTCACATGCTGCAGACCCATGGAAAGCAATGTGTTCCACTCACTGCACTCCTCTGGGCAAATTGGTTTCATGGCTGTACAGCAGCAGGACTTCAAGCCAGCCCATTACCAGCAGCATGAATGACATCATCCTGCAGTCCTGCTCCCAAAAAGCAGGCTGGTAGTGCCATACCTGTCTCTCCAAGTCTCCCATCCTCTTATTGTAGCTTTGATCATCTCATAGTGTAACTGACTTCCAGATGTCCAGGAAAGCAAAAATTGGTTTCCAGCAGTTTTTCAGATGCTTTAAATAGAAAACAAGGAGTGATTTTCAAAAACAAAAGACGGGGAAAAAATAAGGCTAGAGCCACAGTACTAGACTCGCCATCCACACAATTGGTGTGCACTTCAGAGCGGCTCAGCCAGCCCTGGTTGCTAAGCAGTCTGAGAAACTGGAATATGCTGCTCCCTCCAACCCTGCATGAGCATTGCCACGTAAAACCTGCCCATAAGAGGCATCAGTGCTGATTTTGAAACAGGTTCTGGGGAAAAAAAAATGCAATTGGTGGCTCCTTCATCTTGCTCCCCCAAGTTATATATGTGAGGATAGGTAGGGTCTGTGTTTGTGCATACACCTCCCGAACATCAAATGCTGCCAGAGCATTGTGGGAAGTGTTCTTGATCTCAAGGCAGCTATCTCAGACCACCACAAATGCAGCCAGGTGGGACAAAGAAAAGAAGGGTTACCTAGGGAAAGTGTTATCTCTGTGGTACATCAAAAGCTAAAGATGACTCCCCTTTGTGTCCCTGGCCCTCTCCCTTATAGCTCTTCCTTGGCATACCAAGTGTGTCCTGACCACCATGCCACAGGACACAATCACTGCATTATGCTTCAGTAGTTCCCAAAGATCCAGCTGTGCTGAGCATCTAGCCAGAAGTCACAAATGGAATTTGTTCCTGAATCACGGCAGAAGATCAGCACTAGTAACTTTTCCCCACAAAGTGCCCCAGAGCAGCAAGTGGAAAGACTTGCAAAAGCACCATCATGAGAAATGAGGAACTTGAGGGTGGAGCAGCAACACTGTGATGGGAAGTTAAAGGGGGGAAATGATTGCACAGTGGTTAGAGGAGAGAAAAACAAGTGGGTATCAAACTCTTCTAAAAGGAGAGCAAGAAGTGTTACAGGACGACAATGGATGTCCAACAAACTGGACAGAAGGTATAAGGAATGGAGTCAATCCCAAGAGCACCATGGGCAGGGTGCAGTAGGAGAATTGTGGCAACACTTTAATATGGATAGTTGGAAAGAGTAATGGCAAACTTGCATATGGCCAGAATGTTAAAGCTCATGTCTTGCCAGATTGCTCACGGCAGGGGTCAGGGTCTTGTCTTCTACCTCTCCTCTAAAAGCTTTCCCAAGTGATAGTTCCAGCACCTGCCATGTTCCCCCCTCTCAAATATGATCATCCACCTATATTTTTGGACCAAGATCCCCAGGTAAGAGCAGTCAGGTTTGCACCCTGTGTTCCCATAGACGACTTCCCTGGGTGTGAAACCTGTTGGGGATGTCCTGTGGGATGCCTTGTGCATCCCTTCTAAGCATGGAAGTTACACAGGAACACAGCAAAGACAAGTTGCATCAGGAAAAAACAGGTATAAATTGTCTTCCTTAAAGGCTAGGGCAGGCCTGATCTACCTCAGACACCCAAAGCTCAAAGCTGTGGCCTGCCCAACCATCTCCCCACCTTCTTTGGCCTCTTGCTGCTCTGAAAAAGCTAACAGGAGACCTCCATGCAAATTGCTGTCTGCATGGTCTGCTGAACATTGCCACCCATCACTAGTCCTTGTTTTCAGGTGAATTAAGTCACTGAGGCCTGAGCTAAGTCTTTGTATCTGCATAACAGACACACATCCCCACAGCAAGCAAGGAAATTTCAACACAGTATCTCGGGGGGGGGTCCACACAGAGCCCTCCTGCACAGTATCTTAAGGGGGAAAGAGAGTTTCCCCTGGACCACTGTCCAGACTACTGGGTTGTGCTCCCCTTTTCCAGATTTGTCTAGGTCTGCAATCGACCTGAAAGCCTCCTGCTCTCTTGATTCGGGGGAGTCAGTGGGCTGGAGTCTGTATGGCAATTGGGAAAGTGAAGTACTTCTTAATATATCCCCACCCCCCCCAGAGCGGTGTGTAACTGATGCATATCAGCGAGAAAATCCTGCTCAGCCCTTTCAAGAAGCTTTCTGAGTACCTGGGAGGAGCAGAGCATTTAGGTATTCTCAGACTATAATCTCTTCTCTGGTAATCCTGATTTACTCTGGCCTGGAAGCAAAGGCTAATAGAAAGCAAAGTGCTTCGGCAAAGCTCAGCGGGTAATTCAGTAGCTCTGGTTTAGTTGTCTCAAGTGTAATGTGGGGTTACCATTGCTGAGAATTAATGTTTGTGAAGGTGCAGTGGAGCTGTCACAGAGATAGAAGTACACCATAATTGTCAATTACTGCTTTGAAAAGGTCACTGCTTTCCAGAGACAAAGCTAAAATCAGCTGTTGTCACTTAGAAATTTCACTGGGGACACTCATGATGACCTATTTTTAACATAACAGAAGACTATGCTGCAAAACCGTGAATAATTTATAGGCATAGTAGCATGATCACAGCCACAATACAATGGCAGCTTCAGTTCCTGCCTGATGATGGAGGGAGACAGAGCTCTCTGGCAATTTCCACTGAATTAGCAAAACAAGATACACGTGGAATGACTGTCCCGAGCCTTTCAAAAGCATGTGTGTCAGGATGAATACATGTCCAGAAGGACTAAGTGGGGCAAAGATTTTATCTAGAGCATCCATAAACCTACTCAGTCTCCCAGCTGTTTCAACAAGCACTGGGGGCAGGGAGGTGGGAGTGTATGTAGGGCTTGGCATGGTGGGGAGGAACAGAGTAGCTTTCCGCATTTGCTATGCTAAAATATATTGAGAAATGAAGAGAAACAGCTCATACATCCCTATTATATGTATTTGCATAGGATAGAGGGTATTTCCTTGAAAGAGGAGACTGCAATATGAATGAGGTAATTTGCATCTGCAACCTTAAGTTCAAAAAAATCTTCTGCAAGATAAGATCAAAAGGCCAGAGGGAATTGGTAACAATTGACCAGAACTGTAGGGGGCTCCAAGTGGAAGTAAGATGTTGCAATTAATCTGTGGCACTGAAAACCTTTACCTAATTAACCAATCTTCCACAGTGAGAGCTACTACCCCCTAAAAGGCTGAAATGAACTCAAACACGTATTAAGTGTGCACGATGAGACTTTTATAGCTTTCAGCGTTGCCACAAATATTTCCTCTCCTCTTTCCCTGGCATTCCATAGCCCAAAATGCACAGCTGCTTTTTCCAGAAAGCAACTCCTCCGCCTTTGCCTCAGAGTTCACATCCTATGTGACACACATTAAATGGGGGAATACTTGATTCAGTCAGAGATGTAGAAAGGTCACCCTTAAAATTTTGCCTTGGAGCTACAGCAGTGACACTGTGTTGGCAGCAGCCCCTACGCTTTTTCTAGTGGAGAAATGGGTGCCTCTGGAAATACCACAGCCGTGATTGCTGTAGAGCCCCTCTGAAATCAAAAACCTTGGAAACGGCCTGTAGGCCCCTGAA
The DNA here is from genome assembly GCF_001522545.3 of Parus major. Classification (NCBI taxonomy): domain Eukaryota; kingdom Metazoa; phylum Chordata; class Aves; order Passeriformes; family Paridae; genus Parus; species Parus major. Next base: position 91,987,877 of record NC_031769.1, read on the forward strand.
GTCCATGCACCAGTGTGAAGAGCATCCTTCTCTGCTTTTACTAAATCTGGAGTAATTTTCTCTCATTTCTACTTTCTAAGGATACAGGATTTATTTTCAGCATACAGTATAAATAACTCATGTTCATTATTCCTGCTGAAAATTACTTAAGATAGGTCAACTGGAATTGGCAGCTTGGATTTTTAATTCAGGGACAGTTTTGGGGGTTGTTCTGCATGTACTGTAAAAACCTAGCTCTGTCTTTCTTGCCATTTCTTGACTTCTTCATACAGTATCATCCTCTGTGTGACAGGTCAGGGTACTCAGTGAAAAACATTTGCATCCAAAATGAGTCTACTTATCCTGACCAAATGGGGAAAGATACAGGAATATGGGAAGGGTATCAGCATTGACTTCTCAAGCCTCCTTCCAAATTGTGTCTTTTTACCAACCCCATAGATTTGCCAGGGGTTCTCTCTGCCCCTCACTCCCCCTCCCCCCAAAAAGAAGCACTTGCAGCTGTTTAAGAGGCACAAGGGAGAGCTTGTTGAAGGACCCTACAACAGCAGAGGAACAGCAAATCGTATAGAAAATACAACCTGTGTTTGGTACTTCTGTTGGCTGATGTAAAGTCCAGTATTAAAAATAGTCCCAGAAGAGAAATGAAGAAGTCCTAAGGATAGCAACAAATATATGCAGAATCCATATCTCTCTAGAGAGATATATTGATAGTAAACAGGACTATGCATTTTGGAAGGAAGACCAAATTTGAAGAAAATACCTCACACTCTCTGGGAAAATATGGTATTCCTGCCTTTTTTCCTTGGGGTAACAGAAAAGATGCTTAAAGGAAGAAACGCAAGGTCCATTCATTGCAATGTTCTTTCATTTATATTCGCCTTTAACTGCTGTCTTCAGCCCGCCCAACACCCAAATTTAGAGCTTTCACGCACAGTGCTGAAGGCAGCGGAGGCTGCAGCGAGCGGTCCACCGGCCACGGGGAAGGCAAGCGGCGGCAGCTTCTCCCCTGCCCCATTCCAGGCGAGAAGGGTCAGAGGGATTGTGCGGATGTTCCGTCTTTGGGACAAACGGCCTGAGGGGCCAGATGCACGGAAAGAAAGAACGGAAGAGCCGCAT